>NC_056699.1:9455056-9755056 GCF_018831695.1 Puntigrus tetrazona
AATGTCATTACATACACCATGCTCGTTTAAATTCAAATCAGAATCATGAAAACAATAGATGTGATGTTAATGTGTTCAACATGAAGCTATGTAATATCTGAGCTGTGTGTGTGTGTGCACGTGTGTACATGGATGAATGCACTCTGACTGGCCGGGGTGTGTGTCTGTGTGTTCATGCATGCAGGGGTGCATGCTGCGGATCACTGGATTCAGCGTCTTCTTGTTCTGTGTAACTTTGATCCTACTGACCTATACATCCTCTTTCACAGCACAACTTCTGCTGTGGCGCTGAATATACACACACCATACAATGCATCTTAACCCCAGTCACATTCATGAATGCTTTCAATTATGGAATCATCTTATCTGTATATATTATTAAGAATTATTTTGTGTGTTACCTTTATTAACTGATTTAAGACTCATTCTTGATGCTTGAGAATGGGCATGAGAATTCAACCCTCAGATTAGCTTCAAAGCACAGCGCTCCCTTTTGACATTGATCGACCTGCCAGCCAACCAGATCAATATATCGACAGCGAAGTACAGCGAAGGTCTTCGCTTTCTGTGTATTTTGTTATGTGCTTAGTGTGTGGCCATGTGTCTTCACTTGTGGAAAAAAAAAACAAAATTTAATCTACATTTCACACAAGTAATGGCAGAATGGTTTTAATAGTATATAAACATTTGTAATGGTTTAATCTTAACTATTTTCTTCAGCAGGGCAAAAAGAAGCCAAGCAACTAGAAATACCATATGCAATCATTGTTGTAATAATTAGAAATAAAAATAAAAAGTTTATTATACTTTAATACATGTAAACTGTAATAATTATAGATATTATTTATTATTTAACATCTTAGTTTTAGTACATTGGTAATAATAATATTCATAATTTTAACATTTTAGAGTAGGGAACACTTTATCATTCTTAAGTGACTTTTCCCTTAATAAATTCCTCATTTATTGTTTAAGCTTAATTAATTAATTAGATTAGGGATGTAGAATACGATGTAGAATAAGACATTTAATGTGCTTAAAGACAACTAATAAATGGATAATATTCTAATAATATGCATGCTAATAAGTAACTAGTTAAGATACCGTAAAATATAGTGTTACCAATAATAATAATAATAATAATAATACAAAAATGTTACTATTTTATGTCATTTAGTTTAATTTTATTTATTTATTTTATGGGTACTTTTTTTATAAACATGTATATTAAGTTGTATATTCTAACATACCTGGTCTCATGGCTTTTAAGCGAGACACAAAATACATACCAATAAGTACATCAATGCAGTTTCCAAAAGAAACAAATACTAGCGGCAGTAAAACTCTAACACCTAACACCAGGCGTTGGAACGCTTTGAATCGTTCGAATCCCGTGTAAAATAGTTCAACAAAATGATTCAAATTTGCATAAAAGGTAGTTGAAATGGCACAGCTGCATCAACAAATGCCTTTTGATATCGGTTTTCCAGGTTTAGGGTTCGATTAGGGCATATTTCCAACACGACAGAGTATGCGACCGTCGCAATATGTAACTGAAGCAACGTTATGAAAAGTCAGTGTAATAAACATGTGCCAGGGTCATGTACTGAACCTGTGTTTTAGCATCACTCAGGTGGACATTGCTCTTTGAAACTGCGGCGAAACATGCAATAACATGTATAAAAATGGCATGAAGTACAGAGTTATATATTTTTTATGAGAAAAGGTTGATTCTATCCCTTAACTCTAAGCCTACTCTGTACATTTGTGCTAGACATTTGCTCCCAATGTAGACAAAACCACACACAAACACTCATATGCACGCATACACACACACACACACGAGTATGCGTGGTGAACAAATTTATTCATACAATAAAACATTAAAATGTTGCCTTCAAATACTTTTCAATCAAGTAGGCTTGAACATCGAAAAAGCTTTCCGGCGTCTGCACTCTTGTGAAAACTCTCTTTACAAGGAAAGAAGCTAAACTCCATAAAGAACTGCTTATTTGCATCGGGTCTACACTTGTTGTACATAAAATAAGATGACTTAAAGGATGCCAAAGAGCACAGGAAGAAATAAACCAAGCCGTTCATCCATGCACAGCACTTATAGTCTCACGTCAGTGGCGGAATCCAACTGTTTTATATTATAGTAAAGAGTACTTAGTCGATCGCCTGAACAATAGAAGCAGTTTGAGGCTGCAGTATCTGCTCTTGCTGTCTCACACTGTATAATTAGATCCAGACGATGTCAGTCTAATGGAGTACAACACTATCTTCTCTAATTATCTTAGAAACACCCTCCTACCCAACACTACGTGTGCTGCCACTAGATGTGGGATGTTCAAAGCTGAGATGGACAGTGTTATTGTTTTTGATCATGGGTAAATGAGCAGTGCAGAAGATGAGGTTCTTAAAAGGACACGTTCAAATCAAAAGTGAGCAATGACAAGCCAATGAAGGTTTATGCATATGATAAACTCATAGAAGCAAGCTTTACGTTTTTGTTTTAATTGCTCCAGCTTGACACAGACCTTCAATACTCAGCATTCAGCAGCATGTTGAATACTTCTTTTATCTAAACCCAACACGACCGGCTTGTGAAATTAGTCACCTGGCGGCTCAGAAGCTGACACATGCAAATAACCTCCTAGCCATTTACATGAAAAGAAGCCACTTCGGCTAGAGGGTTATCCTTTAATCTGATCTTTATTTCCATTCCAATCAAACAGATCCAAAATCTGTTTCCACGCCTCAACACCTCATTCTTCTCCTTCCACCGTTACGCAATGCAAAGCAGGACAGCGAATGAAGAGAGAGGATTTTTTGTGTGAATGGCATTCAGGCATGACAATTCTGTTTTCCTCCCAGATGTCCACCTGTTCTTCATTATCTCTCTTTCATTGTGTTTCCTCTCATTTAATGACACACTCCAATCCCACACACCTGCCGAGACCCTAAATTTAGACACCTTTTTATCTGCTGTGGTGACCCCTGTGATGTCTCTTACTCAATAGATTTTGTTTGATAGTTAATCACAAAATCATTGGTAGGTTTAAATACACGAGGACCTTGCTTCTCATAAGCATTAAAACAATGACGTGCTGTTTAGAAAGAATGGAACAATACATTTAAAAAAGGCCTGTACTTTACAGTGTTCATGATCAATTTGGATATTACCAACTGACCGATAGGCAGACCCAAACCAGGATACACCTCCAATGTGTTTTATTGAAGGCCGCCAGCACTCATTCTGCTCTCTCTTTCTCCAACCCTACTTCTCACGTATTGTCAACAACTGGACCCAAAAACACCAAACTTGGATTTGTTACTCCATAATACTCCATGAGTTTTAATTCCAATTTGTGTAAACTTTATAACATCTTATCTTAAAAAAAAATCCTTATGAAACCAGGTCCTTGGTGGACTTCCAGTCTGTCAAACATCTCTTCAGGTTTTTTTTTTTTTTGGTCTTTCAGTCCTTGACTTCTTCTGATTCTTCACATTTCTATCGAACAATTTGAATACCACATCTTGTGTATATGCAGTTTATTTGCTGATTTTCCTTTGAGAGTGGCCTTGTGATGCTAAATTACGATTTGTATGTCTATAAAATTATGGTATTTTGCATTTTGAATGGGATGATGTGTTTGAAATGTGGTCTTATTTATATTAGCAAGCTTCTAGTGGTTTAAACTCACACAACATGTGTATGTAATGCTGATTCTGTGCTTTCACAGACCTACTGTTTTGTGTCAAAAGGACTAATTCCTTTTCACAACAGTCATTCTGACATGAAATAGTAGGACAAATTCATAACAATGATATTAATTGAGTTTCCATTCCATTTAGGTTTAACAATATTCTGCTTGGTCTCATGGCATAAACGTACATTTTTAGTACATATCACTGCAGTTTCCAAAAGAAATGGACAGTAGAGGCAGTAAAAATCTGACACCTTTTATTCCTTTTCACAAATATTTACAGAGATGCATCAAACTAATTTGTATATCAGTTTAGTATCTGTTAACATTATTGGATAGGTTTAGGGTTTGATTTGGTATTGGGCACATTTTCAACATAATAGAGAATTAGCTTTTTTTACAGCATTGAAAAAATGATTACTATTATTATATTTTATACTACAGAGTCATTGAATGCTTGAATCTGATTGGCTGACGAACATTCTAAGGCATGCAATTATTTTCAGGGAACTGCACAGAGAATGCAGATCCAGGCAGCTCTTCAACCACATTGCATAATCATATCACTTCGCCAAATGATTTCTTACAACAGCAAAAGAACCAAAACTCACAACGACGTTGACCAAACAAATAAATTTAGTAATTAACATGATAAAAACAACAGATCATTTCCATGTTTTTTTACACAAAATTGCTTTTTATTATTTATGGAAAGCACATACTCATACTCTCTCTTTCTCTCTCTCTCTCTCTCTCTCTCTCAGAGATGAACACATTAGCACTCTGGTCTTGATGATCCTATCCATAACATCAACTTAAAAACAACATCTAAAAGTGAGGTAACAATGGCGCTAAGAAAATTAACTTCATTATTAGTAATTTTAGAGACATTAGCCAAACACTTTTGAGAGATGTACAAACTCACAGAGGTAATTCACAAGCTCTTTCGCTCTCTCTCTTACACCCAAACACACACACACACTCTCATAACTCAGTTATTAACTGCATTTTTCTGCTAGCAACAGCTCAAGCCTCTGTAACTATGTCTAAAATGATGCTTTGGAATTAACAACAACACATTGGAGGGAACCTTAAAAGACATTTCGAATTCTTCTGAACTTTATAACACTTGTTTGTTTTTTAAATCATCAAATTTTGAGAAGTACAGAAATGTTCCCTCTGTTGTTTTGCTCTTGTTAAAACACCAGCAGACATTCAGAACCATGGACAAGCATGCAAAGAAGAATCCAGCCAAAGATCATTGCTGATGGCACATAGGGAGGCAAACAGATGATGCAAGAGTAAGCGCAGGGTTAAAACACTTCTGGAGCAGAGAAGAAATTATCCAAGGAATCTCTCATCATGAGTAGGTGTGAAATGTCAGTCTTTAGCGTCTTAAGTACTGTCTAACAACCTCACTTAAATTGCATCAGAGAGGTTTCAAAAGTCAAACATCCTATTATGTCTTTTCTCAGAAATGCAATGAGCCATTGAAACGACACTACTACTTCTCATATGATGCAAACAAGTATGCCCTTTTTTAATTCCTTCAGTATCATCTTTATTCCTTTGTGTTACAGTATGTACAGTGTCACATATCATTTACTAACACTTGTTAACTAACATGAAAATACAATGAACAATGCATTTATTACACTTTTTATTGATCTCTGTTAATGTTAGGTACAGTTGCTCACTGTTACAGTCAGTCATTGTTAGTTCATGGTACATTAACTAATGTCAACAAACAAGACTTGTTATTTTAATAATGCATTAGTAAATGCTCATTTTAGTTGATGTTGCTAATCAATGTCAATAAACCAATGAACCTATATAATAAATATAATATATAATAAATAAAAAGCTAACAAAATGCCAATTTCATTCATAACCTTCCCATGTGAAGGGGTGAAAAGGAAACCTTTGCTATAGAGGGGGCAACACAAGCAATGACAAACCAATCTATCTCCCAGTGGAATAAAGCTAACAAGGTTCCATTTATGATACTATAAAATAGCACAGAATGAATGTATGTTTCTTCACCCTAAGGGGGGATAAAGCTTAAGACCACATTTTTGCCTTTATGACGGCACGTCTTAGGAAAGACTCTCAGGGTAAGTCTTTATGCCTTTTACAGAGCTAAGCACCATGGAGGTTCAGGTGGTCTTTCAGAGGGCAAGACCAAATAACTTCACAGCTCAAGGCTTAAAGGTAAAGTGTAATTTTTTCTTCTTCTTCTGATGTTAAAATACATTTTTATATATCAGGGCAATGTGACATTCTGTTCGGTACGATTTATAAAAGTTCTCCCTAGCAGAGTATCTATTTACGATATATTAATTATATACAATTATTTTAGTTTATTCTACATTCGGAATTATTGTGAATCATTCTGAAGTATATAGTAATGAGATTTTTATTAAAATATCATGAGCTAACATTTAAATTAATAATTTACATCTACCCATTTTTAAAATGTTTTTTCCCCCTTGATTCTTTATTCTGAGTAATTTAAAATTATCTCATATAGAGTGTTGCAATTTTCTCAATTTTATAAAGATATCAATCAGTAAATTACGTCTTTAGGCACTTCACCCAAAATAAAATTTTGGTTGCTGCACTGGTCTTCTAAAACCAATCATTTCAGGGATTCAAGCATCTAAACACCTAAAATGCATAGGTACTGTAAGATGTAGACCAGTGCCAGTCACCGCTCTCTATGAGGTGAGCATGTAAGGTGGCCTTAGATTATGCACTCACATACACATTTGGTTTTGAATGCATAAACTTCTAGCAAAAGCCAATATTTTGAAGTCTACTTTGGTATAAAGAACATTTCAGCATTACTGCCAAACAGTTGTTTGTTCATGACAGGTTGAATTTGCCCTGCATGTCCCTGAATCACGTTTAAAAACAAACGCATATACCGGCCTTCATTGACCTGTGATGCATGGTTAACACACATCTATTATCACAAGGACAAACACGTAAGCTGAATCACCCACGTATGCGTAGTATGTATTTGTAGACTGTATAGTGTGATCTGGGCTGGTAACCAAAAAGCCACGAGTCAGAATTCTTCATTAATTGTGTTATATATAAAGTATAAAAGGTTGTTAGAACTATGAGCACAAATTTATGATAAAGTTGTTTGGTTTTTATAATAGTCCCTGAATCACCTAATCATCACCTAATTATCATAAACCAAAACCTAAATTAGACTCAGGTGTGTTCGGAAGTCCATACGGACTTAATAACAGATGTGCAGATCCTTAAGCTAAGAACACAAGTGTAAGTGTAATTTCATTCTAATATATATATATCTTAAATAATTTTATGTAATTTGGTTGTGCTCAAGGCCGGGGAAAAATGCAGATGCAGATTAAGTATGAAATACTATTGCAGTTTGGTAACATTTTACATTTAGGTTCTTGTTAATGTGAGGATGTGCACTGATATAGATGCATTTCAATTGACTGCATGCATTCTGGCTGCATTAACGAAAGCTGAAGTGCCCTTATTATGGGTTTTCCCAACAACAGGCTAAAATGCATGCAAGTTCAAAAAATACTTTCATTGTCTTATAACATGCATTTTTTTATCATACTTGCTCAACAACCTGAGTGTTAGCGAGGAAAACGATATTGTACCCTCCAAAGGTAGGACTTAGTTGCAAAGTATGAATTTGCATTTCATTCTGACCAACGCAAAAAGAAAGATGAGTGCGAAGTTAATATGCTAATGTTTTATGTTGACGTCAACAAGAAATGCCTTGAGGTTCATTTTAAAAACTTGTTTCCATGATTCAGAGTCGAATCTTTCTTTTGAGAGACAATTTTATATATGGTGCACTTTCAGTTTTAAAATTTGCAGGATGTTATCTTTCACTTCGAATTGTTACACACTGCATGAAAGCCCATTTAAAAAAAAAAAATCAGTAATATATTGTCTATAGCATTACACAACTGCAGATAAAGAAAAAAACACTTTAGGGTGCTGCCCCTTTAAGAGCGTTGTTTTAGTGGACATATGGGATATGGGAAAAAAAGAGATTTGAGAAAAAAGCCATGCTGTTCCGCTGTAGTTTGTTATAATTCTAATGATTTCACATGAAAGATTTGATTTAGATACGATTTAACTACATAAAATGGTGTGAAAATTTGTTGGTCACCTTCCTGATTTTTTTTTTTGTTTGTTTGTTTTGGATGTTTGTCACACTTTAATGTTTCAGATCCTCAAACAAATTTAAATATTAATCAAAGATACAACACAAGTAAACACAACATGCAGTTTTTAAATGAAGGTTATTATTATGAAGGGAAAACAAAATCAAAACCCACATGGCCCTGTGTAAGTGGTTGCCCCCTAAACATAATAATTGGTTGGGCGACCCTTAGCAGCAACAACTGCAACCAAACGTTTGCAGTAACTTGCAGTGAGTCTGTTACAGCACTGTGGAGGAATTTTGGCCGACTCATCTTTACAGAATTGCTGTAATTTAGCCACATTGGAAGATTTTCAAGCTCGAACCGTAGTCATGCCACAGCATCTCAATAGGACTGAGGTCAGGATTTTGACTAGGCCACTCTAAAGTGTTTATTTTGTTTTCTTCAGCCATTCAGATATGGACTTGGTGTGTTTTGAAACACCTGACCCGACATTGTCCTTCAGGATTTTTTGGTAGACAGCAGAATTCATGGTACCATTTATCACAGCAAGTTTTCCAGGTTTTGAAGCAGCAAAACACCCCTAGACCTTCACACTAGCACCACCATATTTTACTGATGTTTTTTTTTTTTTTTTTTAAAACGCCTTCTTATTTTTATGCCACATGTAACGGGACACACACCTTCCAAAAATGTAAAATTTGTCTTATCAGTCTACAGAGTACTTTTCCAAAAGTCTGCAGGTCTTTGTCATAGCTGCCCACTAGGGGTAATTTTGGTCGGCCAGCCATTCCTGGGAAGGTTCACCACTGTTCTATGCTCATGCCATTTGTGGATAATGGCTCTCACTGTGGTTCGCTGGAGTCCCAAAACTTTAGAAATGGATTTATAACCTTTTCCAGACTGATAGATCTCATTTACTTTCTTTCTCGGTGGTCCCTGAATTTCTTTGGATCTCAAACTGATGTGTAGCTTTTGAGGATCTTTTGGTCTTCTTCACTTTGTCAGGCAGGTCCTATTTAAGTGATTTCTTGATTGTGAACAGGTGGGGGCAGTAATCAGGCCTGGGTGTGGCTAGAGAAACTGAACTCAGGTATGATAAACCACAGGTAAGTTATATTTTAACATTGATATATCTCTATGTAGATCGCCATTTGTGATTAATTAATATTATATACTTGGTTGTGTGAATGTACTTAGTTTATTGTGTTGCTTCTTGAGATATGTTGCATTTAGTTAGTAAACAAAGTTTGGCATAAGTTGTACAAAATAGATTGTTCCATAAATCTGTATTGTAATCTTAATGCAAATGTGATATGTGAAAAATTACTAAATGTTAATTGTGAACTGTTTGTGTTTACAGTTTGATCGCACCTATACAAATGTACAAGTAAACCACAACAAACCCTAAAATTTGTAAGGTGTAGTTTTGCACTCTGCACACGCTTCTCATTTAAAATATATATATTTTAAATATACTATAATATATTAAAGAATATTCTATTATTATAACAAAAACAAACAAAAATGTTTTCCCCCTATAGCACCACTGAATTGTTGTGAAACACTTTCTAGATTTATGAATAAAATATTACTTAATATAAGTTAAAAGGCTTGAATCAGCACAGTTTGCATACATATATCACTGCTTTGCTCACATACTCACATATGCATATACCTACAGTACTGGCAAACATTTTGCACTGTGAGGAATGAGATTATACTGCTCACACTCACAAAGTACCACTGATCCCAGCTGACAAATGCCCTGCACTGATGTCTGGATACCATCCAATCTCACAGTGGCCTTGGGGCGGAGAGGAATATGATTGGTTGCCACCCAGACTCAGAAATCTGAGTATTAAGCATTAAATCCAGCCTTATGATTAGTGCCAGTCTATAATGTCCTGCCCTGAGAACAATTCCCAAGACACTTTAGCAAAAACATTATAAAGTTTCGACGAAACAAACATCGCAGAAGATTTATTTGACACAACTTTGTAAAGTCTGCTTTTTTATGGTAAAAACGACCATTGTAGAAGATTTATCTGATGCTATCCTTTACATAAAGTTTTATTTTGTGTCTCCCATAAATCAATATAAGCAATGTGATTTTCGAGCACACAACAGATTGTTGTGTGTAAATTATTCTCTCTTCAAGGGCCAAGTCTCGCTAGGCTCGGTTGCACACACAGGCAGACACTTGCATGCTCAACACGAGAAAGTAGAAAGAAACCGGAGAGAAAGTCTTGTCTGATTGGTAATAGTGTATTGATTAGCGACTCGGTTCAATCCTATGGTTTGTTGGCAGTTGGAGCACAACTATCCAACCTGTTCTCAGAGCAATCAACAAAATAAAATGCTGACAAACAAACCTAAAGACAAATAAACCAATAATGTTGCTAAAAATCGCACATTTATTGATTAATTTAGCTTTTAAATTATTCACACAACCATCATCTTTTCTCTGTTCCGTAACGAGCGCAGCCGTTCATTCTTTGGGTCTGCTGAGTTTACTTTGAATGAAACTAGTTCTGTCATTCTCTGCTGACATGCTAAAAGTTTCTACACTACTGAGCTAATATATTCCTATTGATTCTATAACCACAGCCTGTAAGACACATCACACACAATGGAATTCGCATGTGATATAGCAAAACCACACAGTAATCCAGAAATTGGCTTACAAGATGTGAACTTCATGTTTTAAAGATGAGCTAAACTACATCAGACAGGTGACAGTACTGTCAATGTGAGTTTTATATTATATATGACAAATAATAGAATGCAGTTTTCTTAAATGTTCTTAAGAGGCAAGCTTAAGGTGACAGTTTGACACGCACTGCTGTTTAACATTGTATGTTGAATCACTTGATCTCTGGGTCTACATCTTATTAAAACAATATTTCAGCCAAAGATGAAAATTTTGCCATCATTCATCCACCCTCATGTCATTCTTAACTCTTTCTTTGACTTATTTTTTCTTTTGTGGAGCAAGAAAAGGGGAATTTATAAAGTTTATTTGCAAAAACAGACATATATTTGAAAACTGTTATATTTAAAAAAAAAATGAACTCTTCACGGTCTTCTGAATCCACATCGTAGTTTCATGTGAGAAACAGAAAATAAATAAATAAATAAATAAAAATTATTCACTAAATATTCACTAAGCTAAGCTAAGAACAAAGGTGTAAACATCATTTCATCCACTCTTTCATTCATTCATTTAATCCAAAGTATCTAAACCTACCCTTCAAATAATTAATTCACAATGTTTGCTAACTAACTTACAGATCCTATTCAAGCATCAATTTTACATTTTTTTAATTTTTTTGTTTGTTTTTTCAGTTTTGCCATAAGACTTCACAGCTAGGTTTTTGATAACACTGGTTGAAACTATGAGTCTCATAAACTAAGAATTTACATAATTTTAAAATAAAGGTCAATCTTATCAACAAATATATTTATTTAATAAACAAAATATTTGAAACAATTTATTACATAGTAACTACTAAGTAACTACTCCTTTAAACTAAATGCATTGCATTTACAAAAAAAAATAGTTTATGCAGTTTTATTATGCATATTACTACAATTGAATACACCTACTGTTAACCTAAATATATTCAGTGACAATGCATGCACCTTCATACACATTCATACACACATTCATCTTGTCATTTTTCAGGCCTACACTCCTGTTAATTATGAGCAAGCTTTTTATAGATTCAAGCCGCCGCGTGGCTTTACAGCAACATAAAATAATGCATCACTTTCCCAAGAGTATTTCTCACGCTCTCAGCTAGATCTTTGCTTAGATCCCAGTGTGAGCACACCACAGGGACTATTTGTCACTGTAGTACTGATCAAACTCCTCCTCTTTAATACTGCTTATCTTCCCTTATTGATCTTCATTTTACTGCCTCTCTATTGATACCAAGATGCTGTAAATGAGTAGTCCATTTAAAATCTTTTGATCCTCTAAGTTTTGCTGTGCAGGAAATGATCTAGAAACCATGCACCGCTAGTTTGTTGTTTTATCATCCTCATGGGGAGATCTGGAGATCTGCAGGCTTATCTTTAATGGTAGAGCAAGCACACTCATGTTACAGTATATACTAGGAACATAAAATGGGGATGAGTAAGCAATAAAAGTGTGGAAAGAAAATAAAATGAGCCTGTTCATTTGTTTCTAGTCTTGCACGTTATATCACAATAATTGATCATATAATTTGTATATCACGCTCATCAATGTGAATATTTGGGTAAACAACAAAATGAATCAATTCCATCTGAGATTTATAGGATTTATAACGATTTGATTCCTCGAGTTTAGATGAAATCAAATTATTAAATTCAGTAGTTTTTCACAATGGAAACAAAGGAAACAAGACGTAAAAAAGTATTATTTCTTCCTGCCGTCAACGTACCTTGGTGCACTTTTTTAGCGAGACACAAAATATGTAGCTAACGGAGTATGTTCTTGAGAGGTGAGGAGCTCTGGTTCGAATCCTATGTAACTACAGTTCGACAATACAGATCAAATCTGTGTAAAAGGAAGTAGAAATGGCATGGTTGCGTCAACAAATGTGTTTTTATATCAGTTTAGCATTTGTTAACACTATAGAGTAGGTTTAGGGTTGGATTTGATGTAGGGCATATTTCCAACATAATAGAGCATTAACTTTAAGGCCACGGAAATTTTATGCCGCAATACATATCTATATCAACATAATAAAAATGCACCAGTGGAAACTCAGTGGACATTTCTCTTTGAAACTTGGTCGAAACGTCAAGTAAGGCAGTAAGTAAAAATAGTGTTGCAAAAAAAGTGTACAGGGGTACATATTTTTATGAGACCAGGTCAATTTATTTTAAGGCTGTAACTTCAGAAAGGGGCGGAAATGACAGAATTCTTGATACCAATTCAATTCAATTTTGATACCAATAGCTAATACTAGCTTAATATAGTAAGCAAAAGGTTGTTTCGGGAGATAATAAAGAAAATATTAAATATAGACAGGATCTGAGAAAACAGTCCCAGGAAAAGGTGTCAGACTAAAATCACCCTAGAGACAGGTAAAGTAATTAGTACTTGTGGAGATCAGAAATAACCCTAGGAGTAACAGCTGCACACTTTCTGTACTGACTAATGACAAGTATATTGCTGTATGTTTTAACTTTATCACTTAGGAAATGTTTGAACTGAAGAATGAGTGTGTATTCAGGAAATGTAATAGCTAAAGATAATGGTGAATAAAAGTCCTGAAGATACTGCTGTGCTAAAGCCAATGGCTATAGCTAAAGAAAATGTCTTCTGACCATAAACATCCATTGTGGTTATAAAGATGAGCCCAGCATATCAATATCTTGTTGTAAACAGAAATGCACAAATGCTCTAATATTGCCACAAAACCGATACCAAAGAATTCAATTCTTTTAGTGTAATGGGCAGTTATAAATGTTTAGATATAAGTTAGGAAGATTTTTATTTAGCAATGATCCATTAAAAGTTTGTTCACATCATCAAAATAATAGCTAGATTATAGATATACAGTAAATAAGGTGGGGGAATATATGGTAAGTATGTATTAGCACCTAAACAAGCAGTCTTCAGATTATATCTTATCACATTCTGGAAAGTCAAGGAAAGACATTCAATGCTGAATAAATGTGTTCAATAAACATGTGAATGAATATTTTATTGACAACATATGGAGAAAATACGGAGAAGCTTAGATAAGATAGCATTTCTTCCAAACACCTTTTTTACTTACTCCAAAGTGTTATCAGAGGCATAAAGGAACAGTTTATCTCAATAAAGCAGTAATTTTCCCTTTCTGCCCTAAGAAAAGAGTGGAAGCAAATCTCCAGGAAAGGTTGTGCATCACTTTCTAAATCTAAAACTGAAAGATTATTTGGATTTATCGTTGTTAGCAGTCTCCGGGATTTTCTGCCCAGACTTCATTTCTTTTCAGTCGCGCTGACACGCTCTTATCACCTCTAACATTTACCTCCGCAGTCCAGGTTGTACCCCAGGCCCTGCTAGCTAAACACCCAATGGCTAGCCTGCCCTTTTACACATGCTACATAGCCCCTGGCTAAATGTCATTAGTCACCGATGAGGATCAAAGCTAAAATGGCCCACTAGCTTGTGTAATGTCAACGTGTAGCATTAATTAAAACCGTGTCTGTTTTTAATTAATTTCACTAATCGGGAGGAGTAGAATTGATCCCGGGTCGGTGTTAGCGGCCATGTCACCGTGTAGCAGCAGACGAGACAAGGTAAATGTAATCTCAAATGGCGACCACTGGAAATGTGTAGAAGGCTGTGGTGATGTGAGATGTTAAGATGCAGATCGCACTTGTATTTATTTGCTTAATTAAATGCGGCTCATTGTTATGGAGACAGTGACCCCAATTAGCTACAGCCCAAAATACTTCAGGTAAACACAAACATATTTGGTGATGTTCTATCAAATGCTAATTTGTTAATTCACATGAATGCTGCCATAACAATTAGGCACTGAGGGTTTTTGAGGTATTAAGTCCATATGAAACATTTGACGTTATATATTGCAAAACAAATATTAATAAAATGTATGCCCTGAGTGATTTCATGTTTAAATCAGATCGAATTTGATCAAGATATTTAAAAAAAAAACTAATGCTGATCTGAAAAAATGTATTATTATCAATGAAAGCAGTTGTGCTGCCTGACTTTAAACACACACATATATATATATATATATATATATATATATATATATATATATATATATATATTACTCCACCCTACAAAATCACAGTATTATATAGTGCTCAAAAGTATTCATTCCCTTGATAAATATGATTATAAAAAGGCTGTGAAAATGGTTTATCCATTAGACATTTCATTCAAAAAAGTACAATACATAAAATAAATCAATAAATCTAATCCTTAAATATAAATGAATAAGTGGGGGGAATCACTTATTTTTTACATGTTTCCATTCATAATTGCCATGGCAATTCCTGTTCCCAAATGAATATAAGGAACACAAATTCCTATAATCACTGATCACACTGAGTAAAATCAAATAATATATTGCTCTTTTTACCTTCTTTCTTGAAGTCATTTTTACTTAATTTACTGATGCTTTGCTGAATAAAATCATGAAAAAAGTCACTGAGCCCAGCCATTTGAATGTCCTAGTAGTGTACCTGTTATCTTGAAGGCTTTTTGCATCAAGTCCACAAAACATTTGAAGTCATATACTGTAACAGCACTGCTGTGAGTTATATTGCATGTCACTAGCAGTTGATGTCATCTCTGCATCTGTCGAATAGCATCATGTTGCTATCACATGCCCTCGTAAACACGGTGCCCACCCCTCCTGTACGCAAAAACAATAATAATGTGCTTTGACAGAACAGATTGTGCGACACTAATATAAATAAAGAGACTATCACTCTTCGTTATGCCTGCTGCTCTCTGATGACACATCTGCCTCGTGTTTTGATGTTGGGTTACGTCTAACCAATCACAGCTCAAGCGAGGTATAAACGTAGAGTTATCCAATCACATTGCGCGTTGGACTTGTTCATCGAGCCAATTAAAAAGAAAGGTGGGATGACATTGCTAAGAGCTGAGAGGTAATTGCAGAGGTAACCTGTGCCCACAAGGCTTTTGAGAGTTTTTGTGCATCTGAGAGAGCGAGAAGAGAATAATTAATATTCTCCGTCATTCTTGGTTCCTGAAGGTCTGAACGGGCCCCATGTTTTATCATCCTGAAATGTTGTTAAATGTTAATGGGAACCTATTTTTACATGGGCCATTCCACCACACTCTCAACCCCCCTGAATAAAACATTAGTACCAACACGCTGGCCAACGCTTGACGCCCTTGCTCTGTGATTGCAGATATATTCAGTGTTCGGGATGGATGACTTGTGTTTACTAACTGAATTGTCCCGTTTATTCACTGTCTTATAGGAGCAACTTAAATGCTCTCTTTATGGTGTCAAGCTCCTTTTTTCTCGTATACCAGCGAGAAATAACACCTGTAAGCATGTCGATGAGAGCTACCAAATAGAGTTACATAGTAACTTCCATAACATCAGACTGTTTGGTTAATGAGCACGTTTAACAATCTCAATCTCAGAGTCTTCACAATTTACGTTAGAATGTTATATAGCACCGAGAATACTTTTTGGGTGAAAAAAACGGCATTTTCTTCTCTTTTCCGCTTCGGTTTTGGAGGCGCATTCATGAGAGCACCATGACACATATGTACAGTGCTGCTGACATAACTCAGTGCACATTCTATTTTTAATAAAGACATACATAAAATTGATAACTATAATGTGAATTTTAGGAATAAAAATTGTGCAATGGCTAAATTTTATATGTGGGATTGTGCTAAATTTTCAGCATAATTACTCCAGTATTCAGTGTCATATGATCCTTCATAAATCAGTCTATGTTCATGCTATGCTCAAGGAATCGTCATCATTATCACAATTATAAACACTGCAGATTAATATTAACTGTAATATAATACTTTTTTTAGGATTTATTCATGAATAGAAAATTGTACAGACCCCATATTTTTTAATATGGATCATATGCGTTATATTTTTTCACTTCTTGAATTGTGTATTTTAATATTTTCAACCTTCAGAGTGACATATATGAGTTTGTTTGCGTTGCTCTGACGATTTGGAATGCTTCACCTCAAGGCATACATAATGGTTTCAGTCTTCCAATTTTTAAATCCAATTTTAAAACTGAATTCTCAAGCAGCCAGTATGCAGAGTTCATGTATGACATTAAGGAGAGGTGAAGATTCTGACTAAGAAGAGAGATTTCTTTCTAAAACACTGCAAACAGCAGTCACATGGAAAGAAATAAATTGGGAGAAAAGAAACTTCTGTGTTGCTGTTGTTCTTGCTATCATTAAAGTGTTTATATTGTGTATCTGCCACTAATACCTTTAACATATATATTAATCTAAGTTTGTTTTAAAATAATTGTACGTATGGTGTGCATGCACCAACTATATTTTAATAGCTTAAACCTCATATAGAGTTGTAAATATAAACATAAATATGAGTAATAATAGGAATATAATATGAACAGTCATGGCGTCTAAATAAACTCTAAAACTAGTTTTCTGATGCATGAGAGAGATTGAAACTTGCAGACTCTTGTGGATATGTTGGCTCTCTCTTGTGCATTAGCTGCATTTTCAATTTTTCTCATTCTCCACTGATCAGCAAAAAAAGTGAGCAGCTCTACCCTATGAGTACGTGGATTGTGTTTAGACTCCTGAGAAGGGATTTACAATCATTTCAACAATTCCTAGAGAATCAACTTGATATTTTTTTCTTGTCTCAACATTTGTTTAAGGATGAAATAAAAGCGGATATTACTAAGGGGAGGAGAATGAGAGAAAACATCCTATTCCTCCTACATCACACGGAGTGTGGAAATAATGCCTACAACAGGAAACTTTTGTCTCATTTTAGCAACTCCCAATACAGGCATTCTAGCAACAAGGCCACAAGGGAGTACTATAGAGAAGGAGCGGGAGAGAGAGAGAGAGAGAAAATGATAGATAGTTCATATGAAAGAGAGAGCATGGGAGAGAATAGTTGTGCAACATTCACAAAAGACAGAAGGTAAGGAGACAAAAATAAACTTTTGTCTTTGTGCCTATTGTGACGTATGCTTAGAACCTGAGAGGGACACTTATAAAACATGTGCAAGACCTTTGTTATAAGTCACCACGAACATAGAAGCATGCGAACACACACATACATCAGGTCTTTAATGAATTAGCTTGTCCTAGGCAATGACATTACCACTGTAACCTGACTAACTCAGCTTTTTATACAAAGCACAGAGGGATATATGCTGAAAAGACATCCTTAAATTAGCACTGCAGAGTCGCTGTGACTTTACCACTAATGGCAAGAGATCTTGCTTTACCCCGCACGCATATCCTGTTTCCTGTCCTGAATCTTGGTGAAAAACAAGGAAACAGCTTTGCATGTATCAGCATAATAATTTCAGCTCAGGAACTGAACTGATCTTGCAAAATAAACGAAACTATAAGAGATAAAATACATGGTTAAATATAAAGCAGGATTAGATGCACTACCATTCAAAACTTTGGGGTCAGTTCTTTCTTTCTTTCTAAAGAAATTAGGCTGATTCGTTTGATCAATGAAATCAAAAAGTGACGGTAAAGACATTTATATTGTGTGAAAAGATTTCTATTTGTCAAACAAATGCTCTTAAACTATATAAATAACAATACATATATGTTTCAATAAAAATATTAGGCATCACAACTGTTTTCAACATTACTACTTCTACTATTACTAATTCTAGTAAGAATAATCATCATCGTCATCAAAAGATATGTCTTCTGGGATCATATCAGACCGTGAAGTAATGGCTACTGAAAATTCACATATATTTCATTTTATATTCATGTAGAAAACATCTGCTTGATTGGAATAATGGTTGGCAATATATTCTGTATTTTGGTCTGCATTCCTGATGGCGTACAAAAAATTCATATTTCACACATAAACTAGAAATCTGAGTTTCTAACCTTTTTTGTTTTGACAAAATACAGATGTACTTTCATAACAGCCTGACAATAAAATCATAGAGTCAGTTCATAAAGACATGTTGAGACCAATAGTATATGATTATAAGTATGTACTATAAAGTGATGCATGCAACTATTAATACGTCAGTCTTGTCCTCAATACAGGGTGAAGAAAAATACCATTTATTAATGGCAGCAAGCAGCTATTTTGAAGTCTGATTCAAATTCATACATTTATGCAGGTTATTTGTCAGCCAAACAATGTCATAAAAATTTCAGTGTGTTTACTTGGTAGATAAGAATATATTGAAGCCCAAACCCATTTTCAGTAAAGTGCCATTATATAAAATGTAAATTTTGTTGCTATTTGCTGTCTTCAAACTGCTTTTATTTTGTATTGCTATTTTTAAAATCCCCTTTCTTTTTTTGCCGGGTTTAGAGTTTCTAGAGTAACTTTCATGTTTTTGTTTTTTTTTTACTTTTCAACCATGGTGACTACATACTGTCACATCTCATGCTGCCCCTCATGTACTGTACCGCATCTTTATTCATCCTTCTCTAGCACCTTTCCTTTCATATGTTTCCATTTCGGTCTCTCTTTTATGAGTGCCTGTGTCACACATCATTGGTGGCCTTGAAGAGGCAGGGTGTCAATCCAGGCCATGGCACAATCCCTCTTTGTAGGAGATGCCAAAACAGCTTGTCTGCAGGATTCAGCTTTACAGCTCAAGGCTTTCCTTGCAGACCAAGACCACCATGTCCAGTCCCCCTGACCCCAAGCTTCTGGCTTTCTACACTAGGTGGATTAATTGTAATTTGCGATGTCGCACCCTCACAGTCATCTGAAACGAATGACCCAAAATGGCTGCGGTGTTGCTGTGAGGGTATGTTGGGATTTGCGGCGCTGTGTTCTCGGTGGGGTGCTGAGGGTAAAAGCAAAAGCCCCTCGACAGGCTTTGATGTGCGCTGGTGATTATTGAGGCTAATCAGGATTGCCATCAGCGAGCTAGCAGCAAGCCAGTGCTTTGTTTGTGTTCTTTAATGCTAATCACTGTGGCTAACACATTAGGCACTTTGATTTATTGGCTCAAGGACAAGGCTTCTTTATAAGTTTATCTGAGAAGTGGTAAAGGGGTTTATCATTATTAATTAATGTGCACTCTAAGCAGGCTTAGCGACCATTGTTTCTGCACAGTGACTTAAGCGCAGAGACAGCTACACCTCTATTAGGTTGAGTTTCGCCTATTATACCATTATATACTGATACTGCTCCCCAACATGGGATAGCATATGCTACTTAATAATCTGAAGCAGCAGGATTGGTGAAAAGTTTACATCTGGCTAAAATGGGGTTTTCAAAATGTTTGCTAAAAGGTCTTCTGATTTTGTCAGTTACAAAATTGTTAGTTGCAAATTACTGTTGAGAAACAGTGCTAAAGAAAAACCTGAAAAGAGTATTGTTTCAGTAAACCAGAAGCAAATGAGATGAAGCGAAACAGTGACAGGACATCTTTAAACTAAAGCACTTTAAGCAGGTTAATGAGCTTATCCAAATACATCCTATAAATATGAGATTAATCACAAGTACATTGATACAGAAATATCAATATACAACAATATTGCCTCTCCTCAAATAACATGATCCGAATAACAACTGTGATAACTGTGTGTTTGTTTTTGCTAAACATATACTAAATATATAAATTGTAGTAAGAGTAAAGTTGTCTAAATTTAGCCAATTCATATTTTAATGTTTCAAGGGAATTCATATTTAAAGCAGATGAACATGAAACATGAATTTCCTTAAACCCTTAAAATATTAATAGATACTGACAGATATATATATCTAGAGAGATAGATAGATAGATAGATAGATAGATAGATAGATAGATAGATAGATAGCCACAGTGTGTTGCAGAGAGATGCAAAGAAAAAGAGAGGGAAAGCGAATGAGGGAAATCGATCAACAACGTTGTGTTTACAACTGGGTGCTAAAGGTCAACAGAGGCCAAACACAAATGAACCGGAACATGATGCATGCGTACAGCAGCAGTTTGGGGAATCGCCCAGCCCTGTGTACTTCTCTGCATGTGTGCTTGACAAAGAATGTGTGCCTGTGTGCTTGCTCTATTCATCTTAGTGATCTACACTCTGTCCTGTCACATATATCAAGAGTTCAAGCTAGAATCTCTAGAACACTTACTCCAGCATCACAGCTGGTACCTGCAATGACAGACCAGCGATGTCTGAAACCATGCCAATTTACACTTCCTGTCAGCATGGTGGGTGTGCCAGCATTTGATGGAGAGTGCCGAAATGTCCTTAATTTTTACACTTTATTGTTTGACAAACGCAAAAGTGACGAAAAGATGCTAAATAAAGCGTGCCGCGTTCAACCACACGAATGTCCTGTTATTTTCAATTGTTTTTAAATCGCTATTCCACAGCTGTCCTTTCTTTTTTCATTCTTTCTACTATTAACACGTAATAAAAGGTGTATAAATGTCACAAGATGGAAAGATGGTTGGATAGATAGATAGATACTACAGGCTTAAAAGACATCAGCCAGCAGATTTACTCGCTAAATGGCAGCACAGAGCGAAATAACTTCACTGAGGGATTTAGCAGGCAAAGTTCAGCAGGTTGTTTGAGCTGCTTAAGGGGGATTCAGCAGCGGCCCTGTCCCTGTGACCTGCTGCACCTGCTAAGAGAACAGGAGCAAAATCATCGTACAAAAAGTAAACCCACTACCTAATCACTTAGTTTGCTGACACCACTTTGAAAAGTCCTATTACTCTCTTTTCTTTTCTTTTCAGGCCAGTGGAAATAAAAAGTACCATGTTTGGAGATCTAACAGTACCAGGGAATATAATAAAGCACTACTTGTTTGAAACACAGAAGTGAGATAATGCTCCTTAAAAAAAAAAAAAATCTAAATATGGTTGATCTGCAAAGACTTCCCCCATCGCATATTTAGAAAACGAGACTGTACTTCTTACCCGTCTGGATTTGATCTCTTTCACATATAGTGGAAGGAGGAACTCCGACACTCCCTCTAATCTGATGCCCTCTTTGGTTACACGGAGATTTCCCATGCCATCCTGAGGGAAAGAGAGAGAGCTTGTCATGTTCATGCAAATATGTTACTGTTTAACAGCAGATTTATGCTAATGATAAGGATTGTTCTCTATGTTTATTTTCCGCTGTAATCCATACTGAGTTAAAGGAAACGCATCATTTATTTTAATAAATAAAATAAGTTAATTGAAAGTTAATTGCAATGCAAACTCATATTTATGACATATAAACTCACATTTGCAAGAAAAAGAAGGAAAATGTTTGGGACGCAGAGAATCTGAATAGTGACATATAACTCAAATATAACAACTGAGGGAAAAAATAAAAAAGAAAGAGCTTGATTGACAGGTGATCTGACCAATAATAACAGTTTGACAAATTGTGTGTATTGACACCTTTCCACAAATAAAATACTCTGATGTCTGTTTGTTTTATTCTTTTTTATCATTGGTTCATGTGCTGCTTGAACAGAGGCACTACAGAGATCTGTCACAACACATTAAAGGGCCACACAACAGAATTTATTGCTTGAATTTATTAAAAAATGACAAAATTAGAAAGCTGAGACCTTGTTTCATACCAGAAGCAGCCTGGTCTGTCTTGTCTGTCAGTTGTCAGCGTGCTGCCAGTTTCCTCAATTTTTATTATTTATTTCCTTTTTTTTTTACTGCATGAGGATACAGTGTCTGTACTGTGAGAGCAGCAAGACTTGTTGGACATAGCTACAGTAATTCCCCCCAATGATTTAGACACTTTTCCATCTTATATTTTAGAATACTTGGTTAGTTCTTTTCTCATCTCAATTATATATAACAGGGCTCAGATAAAACGCCCCTGGAGTGCCTGCAGTTACAGACACACATTCAGTCATTAGCCGGTTCAGTTTTCATATCAAAGGAATTTCATTACATGTAGTGTCGGTGTGCTTTACATTGTGAAGCATGAATCAGTTGGATTTAGCTTTTTTGAATGAGCGCTCTTCAGCCTTGTCAAGAATATGGGTGTTAAAATTGGCTATATATATATATATAGCCAAATAAATTTAGCTAAACAGATAACTAAACCAGTTTACTCCCACGTCTCTGTATTCTGCTAAATGTATGTAAACACTCGGATATGGCAGATTGTGGATTTAAGCATCTCTCAAAAGCAGTTTCTCTCTTCAATTTCGGATGCACAAAGAAAAGCCCCACGGCTATTTTCCATCTTCCTTTTCCCATTTTACTTCTCTCCTTCCCAAATGCCATTCTCTCTTTCTTCACATCCATTTTTCCATCTTCCCTCTTAATCACATTCTCAGCAACCAAGAGAGTACTGTAATGACGTCAAATGACGTCAAACTTTATGCCATGTAGTTAATTCTAAAGAGACTGGACATTCCTGAAAAAGAAACGTGCATATTTTTTTTCTTCTTCTTCTTCTTTCTGAGCGGTTAAATTCTAAAATCAGCTTTTAAAATGATTCTACCTTTTTATCATGTTGACCTTTCTCTGTTAAACCTGTTCATTTTATTTTTCAAGAGTACATTGTGTTCTTGACATTAATGAGTCAGTTACTAGAAAAGCTGATTTCATGGCTGGCTTTAAAAGCATTGTTTCAGAATTAGCACATAGAGCATTATAATTACTGCATGTGAAAGCACTGCCAGAAGATGAGGACTTTAGGTCTTGTTCCAGCACCATTTCAGGTAAACTAAAAGCTTAAAAGGTGGACTCTGTTAACCTCATGTTATTCTTTGGGAAACTAGACCATGGCACCGCTGTCAAACAAGTGAACAGTGTGAACAATGAACACCTGCAGGTGATGAGTGGGTGTTTTTTTTATTATTATTTTTGACAGCTTTCCATTTTTAGAGAAAAATAAAACATAGAAATCCATTATTTAAGATAGCCATAAGAATGTCACGCACACATACACACGCACACACATATATATGTATATATAGCAGCGTGTTTAGGATATATTAGTAGTCTCACTACTCTCTTACACTAGTGTATATACAAATCTGAAAGGGTACCCTGGCACATTTCCAACTGAGAAAAGGCAGATCTTAGCAAACTGGCCTAATAAAACCCACTGGCATTCAACCAGGAACTACTAATACCAGTGATAATGACCTCAAAACAAAAACAACGATGGGGCAACAAAACTGCTTATAAATGAAACTCCATACGCCTCAGATGCCAGGTGCATACAGTTTCTGTATGTGTTAACCAGAAACTATCCCGGTCTGTCTAACATTCAATATATTTTTGCAAATATCATGTTTTTCACTGTTAATTATATTTGTTTATATATAAAACCATAGCCAGATTGGATTGAGTTACTTTGAAATGCTTGTTGGCTCTAGCAGTGGCAGAGCTGCAGTAAAAAGGGGGTATTCTTGGTGTCAGTCTTAGCCAGTTCAATAACTAGGCCTTCTGTCAATCAGTGACCACTTTGGGAGATTCAGGGAGTGACAACAGTGTCAAGCGAGGCCTTAAGGCCTATAACTTGCTCGTATTTTAGTGCCATTACAGCTTGCATTTCTGCTTCAACTGGTGTGACAGCGGTTTGTTACCATCAACTTCCTCGACAGCAGCAGCCATCTGAGTTGCTGTTTTCTCAGCTAACATTTTCAATTTCAGCACTTCTCTCTGTCATGATCAACTGAAAGGCTTCTGCTGATCACGCTGGACTGATCTTGTTAAGATCAAACATCTCTGTGGCAAAAGGGCAAGAGATGGGAAAGCGGAACCTTTTATATAAAATCAAGGGTGCTTCTGCTTATGTTTTTTTTTTTTTTTTTTTTTTTGGTTGTTGTTTATTCCAAAAAAAGGAGATTGCCATATGTGGAAGGATCAGAGGTATGCAAATCATATATACGCTTGGTTCTTATATATTCTCTGATATAATATGTTCATACAGTTTACACATAGCAGAAAATATTATGAATATTCAAAAATGCTGCCAGAGGCTGGCAACATTTAAAAAAACATTGGCGGGGAAAGAGTTGAACTGTTTTGAAACAGTCCGCAATAAGCAAGTGAACTGAAATAGGTAAGGGTTCGTTTGAGTGACGAGAAAAAAAAACGCATTTCTCATTTCAAATTCACAAAGAATTGAGGTCTTTCACCGACTACCATACATAAAATTGTGAAAAGATTCAGGAAATCCGGATAAATCTCAGTGCTTGTACGGGAAGCCAGGAAACCTTGAATATGAAAAGGTGAATGTGCATGACCTTTCAGATGGCATTGCGTAAGAAACAGTAACTGCGGTGTTCAAAATAGCCACATGTGCTCTCGAGTACTTGACAAAAAACGTTGTCATTTACTACAGTCTGCAGTTGCAGTAAGGAATGCAACTTGAATCTCTGATACGCAGGGAGAAAGCTATACATCAATTCCATCGGGGTGCATCTGTGAAAACGTCGTGAAAATCTAATAATAACAACTATGGACTTATGAGTAGCTAAAGTTATCGAGCAAAGACTGGACAAACATTTTGCATGTCAAACTTGAAAATTGAAATTTGTAAATTTGTATCCTAAATTCTCAAATATTTAAACATTGTAATTAAAATAACAACTGATGTGACAAAATGTTAAAACATGCCTCTATTCCAGCTGTTTTGGATTGTGTTTGCAGCCATCAAAATAAAAATGTGTTATAAAAATGTGTATATTTGCAAAATACATTTAAATTGGTCAATATTTGGTTTCACTTTACATTAGGTGGCCTTAACTACTATGTACTTTCATTTAAATGAATCATTTAATACAATGCACTTACTCTGTACATGTTTTTACATTGTACTTTTAAAATACCTAGATGTACATTACATCTGTAATTAATTTCTGTAATTACACTGTTGACCTATCCCTTACACCTTAACCCTACCAATACCACTAAACCTGTCTCTAACCTTACCTGCATTTTTTTGCATATTGCGTTTTACAAAATGTGCCAACTTTTTTTTAGACTGGGGTTCTATTGTCATTTTCTTGTCACAGGTGCCTGTACTTCCATTCATGACACAAACTAGATTCCAAATGGATCATTCATCAACCTCTTCATCAGCTCTGCAGACACAAATGTGTACTCCTCCAGAGTAATTTTTAAATACAGCACAAGTGTGAATTAACCATTTCCGTATAAGCAATCAGCATTATGTAAACAGATACACAATCATCACTTCAGTGTGGCAGCTGGCTGTTTCATCGCAATAAAGTGCCATTTAAATCTTTAGAGAGGATGTGATTGGCTGTGAGTCACACAAATTACAAGCTATTTATGTTAGGTATGGAGTAAATTATGTTCTCATAATATAAATATAGCTATAATAAAAAAGTTGATTATATATATATATATATATATATATATATATATATATATATATATATATATATATATATATATATATATATATGTGTGTATATATATATATATGTTAGTCCATTGTTGCAAAAAAATAAAAAATAAAAAAAGCAATGGCTTTTTTTCCTAAAGCTTCTTTTTACAGTGTCTATTTATGGAAGCCTATTCCTGCCACTGATTTAAAAAACAAAAAAAATCTCACAATTCTGTCTTTTTTCACAGAATTGCGTAATACTGACTTGCAATTCTGACTTTAAAATTGTGACACACCATATCACACCATTTTATTGAGTTATAAAATCTGAATTCTGAGATATAAAGTCGCAATTCTGATTTTATATCCTGCAATTGCAATTCTGACATTTTTCCTCGTTATCATGACATAATATCTTGCAATTCTAAGTTTATAACTTATCTCACAATTCTGAGGAAAAAAGGGAAGAAGTAAATCACAACTAACTTTTTTTATTTTTTTTATTCAGCAGCAGAAACAGGCTTCCATATCTATTTAATGATTTTCTAAATTAGAAAAAGAAGACAATTTATTTAATAAAAAAGTTTAAATTAAATGTTAAAATTAAATTAATTAGTCAAATTTGATGTGTGATTAATTTGCAATTAAATATATTAATTCATTATACATAATTACTTAGATAAAAAAATGCAACTACTCAAAATCCCTACTATAAAAATTTATTTACATTGTTATTTATTTTATATTATATTAATATTATTATTAAGAATTGCAACTTCACGTGAATGCACATATATTTATATAAACTTTTATTTTTATAATATTATCATTAGAATGATATTTCAATGTAAACTCTTTCCGTGTGTTGATTCTGCAGTAACTTATGAATTTCCCTTCCCATCGGGCAATTGGATCGTATGCCCAACGCAACATATTGACAATCAACACAGTTGCGTTACTTTAGTTCAATCTCCTCTGGCAAATACCACTGTACTGTTTGTTGCTAGTAGAACAAAAATGCAGCTGCAAATTGAATGACTGCCAACATGAAGGAAAAAATACCACAAAATATAAGTAACGCCTAGGGGTTACAAACTTTGCTTTGAAATACTAATAAAGGTCTTTATTGAATTTTAATTTAACGTGGAGTTGACTTTGGAATTTCAATAATAATAACCTATTACAAGGTCATGACTTTATTTATTTTCACTCTGTAGATTTAACTATGGTTTGCCAGGCACTGGTGTTCTTTGGATCAATGTCTTATTGGATTTAAACAACCTTTTCTGGATTCTGCTTTTAAAAATTAATGTTGCAGAACAGCGGAAAATAATGCAAACCAGCAGTTGTGTCCCTCCACACACAAGCACGCACACACACACACACACACACACACACAGTCACCTCCCGATCACCCGCTTGGGAGGTGCTATAATGTAAGTCCTTGTTGTGAGTGGATCGATGCGGTAGACTTGCACAAATGACTAAATAATAACACCGATTGGGCTATGATTAGCTAAAAACCCCAGCGAGGAGGAGCTTCAGAGCAGAGTCACGATCAGGCTTTTAAATTAAGGGTAGTTTACTTGCTATTTGACCAGATTTAAAAAGCCACTTAAAGTTCACTAATTGCAAGGACAGCGCCCCTTAATACTCTGTATAAGAGCCTTTCTCAGAAACACACGGGTGGAATATCAACGAATGTCCAAGTCCCAGGATTTCAGCCAAGGAACGAACTTCCAACTTTGCGTTAGTGGCCATAGTTATGTTGTTGAGTGTGGCCATGAAATTGTGACAGGTAAACAGGAATCTCAAAACAGCCTGGTCTATAGGAATTAGGGAGGGCGATAAAAAAAAAAAAACACTGGTTGAATTTTTAGGAAGGGTGTGGACATACACTTCCATCACATATTTATATTCAAAGAACTTGTAAAGTGAATTTAGTATACGATGATGCTTATGTTATAGATGGATGTGTGGAAACATAGATGGATATAATGAATAGATATGTGTGCCAGATACACAGGTGATAGATGGATCCATATCATGGATGAAAGGATGGATGAAAGCTATGGATCAATGGTTGCACACTAAAGACGAATGTAAGCATACAGATGGATACATAGATGGATGAAAGGATAGGTAAAAATATGGATTGATGATGGCATGTTAAATAAAGATGTATGCATGTCACAGATCGATTTATGGATGTACGGATGCATACGTTAAATGGAAGGGTAGATGCAAGTTATGGATTGATGGTTGTATGTTAAGGAAGGATGGGTAAACTGGTGGGTAAATAATGGATGGATGGATGAATGGATGGATGGACTGCTCACCATGAACATGGATGGATGGATGGATGGATGGATAAAAGGGTGGGTGAGTACATGGATGGATGGATTAATAGGTAGGTAAGAAGATGGATAGGTTTCGGTTAAAAAAAAAGCGAAGAGTATATTGTAGATGCCTGATCGATACATTGTTGCTGTAAAAGTTCTGTGGTCTTTTAGCTTAAACCATTGTCAAAGCCTTTCCCCACAGAGACTGTGAGTGCCACACAGTGAGAGTTTTACCACAAAGACAGGCTGTATTATTATAAACACGTCTCCTGCTGAAAGGAACAACAAAGTGGAAGAAAGAGCAAAAGACAAAGAGAGAAAGAACAAAACAAACATGAAAGAGTGATCGTGATGGGCAGTGTGGGTAAGAGGGGGCAAGCCTGCTGAGACAGCAAGATATGCATCGGTCCCACGCATTATGCTCAGCATAGGACCTGACATCTTCTTTTAATCAGCTTCTAATACACTGCTGTGTCAAGGTAATGATCCTTTGTTGCTGGGCTAATTGGACAAACATATCATAGCCCCTCCAACTGCGCGTGCATGTGTGATTGCATTTGCCTGAGCCTTTCCACACAATCACAGAGACAGCAAATACAGAGTGTGGGAGGAACTGGTGAATCAGTGTGTTCTAAACTATGTGATAAAGAGTCTAACTGCAGTTGCATTGAGAAGATATAAACGTTATCAGCACAAGAACACTCCAGAAACCCAGCAGGGATGACGCACAGTCAATCATCTTCTGACGCATCTGACTTTATGCCTTAAATGTCAGGCTGGGAATTGATTCCAAAACGATTTTATTCTGAGGTGTTGGGAATCAAGAATTGATTTCAAATGCTTGAATTAATATGATCGGTCGTAATAGAAAACAGCCATCCTTGTTGCTCTAATCTTTCAAAAGAAATGTAAAAATAATATAAAAATAACAGCGAGGAACTGATTCTTAAAACTGACTGTGAAGAGTTGCAATATGCAATATGTATGTTTAAAACGTTGAAATTTATGTTTCAGCATACATGAAAAAATAATGTTTTGTTTTTGTTAATATTGTGCACTGACACATACACATAAACATTAAGCAAAAGAGTTACATTCAACAAAAAAATAAACAAATATAAAATTTATGGTATAACAATAAATCATAGTTTATGCCTGCACATATGAAGAACTTATCTGCAGTCAGAACCCTGGCTCAACTAAAATATGCATACATTAAAAAAAAACACATTGAAATGTCCAAAAGTCCAAAACATACAGTACCAACACAAACACATTGACTCACGCTTTAGAATATGCTACAGACAAGCAAAATAAATACAGAACATTCAAAGACTCTCTTGACATTAAGACACAAGGTAAAATCGAGCTAAGTATGCTGGGTTCGTGCTGGGTTAGACTGGTCACAGCATGAACACGGACTGAATGGAGCTGATATGAGTTTAATGCTGAGCTGTTTGAGGCTATTGAGAAGGACCTGTGTAGTTCTGAAGAGGGTTGCTAAGAGGTGAGATGCAGGTAGAGAAAGAACACCAAAGACTTTTTTGAATGTCAAGCAATTTGTACAGTAAACAACTCACACGCAGACCTGTAGTCAAATGGGAATGATAGCAAAACATTCTGATCAATGAACGTGTTCCTTTCATTCAGCTCTCTAAACATAACCATACACACACAAATTAAAAAAAATCCAGACCACTAAGCATCCCACTCATCTTATCATTCACATTCTGACATAAAAAATGGACACTTATTGCTGTTGTGTAAGCATGTATTTTTAGATAATAGAGGGTATTACTAGAGCGTGGAGACGGTCAGCATGCAGTCTGATAAAAGCTATTTAACAATTATACATGCGTCATTTTAGGTAACAGGTTTCAGAATTTGCATTTCATCCAATGTGTTCTGAAGCCTTATATAATCAAGACATTGAGAAAAATCAGATTAAACCGGCTGCTGTACAAAGTTTTGCATCAGTTATTTTAATGAGAAAATTTCCACTGTCTTTTTATTTCATCTGTCAGTTTTCAAAACCAAAGGGGAAAAAATGATTACTATGTTAAAATGCTTATGTACAATTAAATGTGGAACTTTTATTAAAGCAGTTTTTTAGACACTTTAAAATTTAGAAGTTAGAAGTCACAGTGTCGTTGTTTTTTGTCTAAAATATTATTATCTAATGATATGAAGAAATGTTTCCTGAACATTTGAAGGATCTCAGACTCATTGGAAATACATGCCTCTGCATACATTTCTGCAACCCTGTAATTATGTACCTTAGTGCACGTTTCGCGGCAGTTGCAAAGTGAAATGTCCAGAGAGTGGTGCTAAAACACACGTTTGATTTGTAACCGTAGCATGTTCGTATTAGGTTAGTAGAGGTACATATTGCATTGTGTTTATAATACTGCAATTCTATAATACCGTTTTGTGGCCGTTCATAATTAAAATATCCAGTGAATGTTGCTAGAAATATCCCCTATTCCAAACCCAAACTAAACCTACACGATAGTGTTAACAAACGCAAAAGTAATGTAAAAACATATTCGCTGATGCAGCCGTGCTAGTTTTTACTTCCTTAGGCTGATTTTACGAACCGTTTTACACAGGATTTAAACCGGGGCTTTTCAACGCCTTCTGTAAGTGCAACACCGTATCATGTGAGTAAACCTACTGAACTAGAAAACTCATATGATGCTGTTTCATTGGAGACTGTTCCGTACGGATCACAGATCCTCTACGATCTGTTGCACCCCTAATAAATACATACACATGCATGTATCTACTTTAGAACACAATATGTTATGTGAAAAAACGCACATATATTATGCTAAAAAACTTTATCGCCTATATCGATTAATCATGATTAATTAGTTTGACGCAATAGTAACAATATTGCTATTTTTTTTTACTGTGCTTTGATGAAATAGACTCTGAAAAAGCATTAAAAAAGACATTAAACCTTTGAACAGTAATGTAAGCAGAAACACATAAAAGCAACGTGATGGTTCTAGCAAGAGTACATCAAACACTTATTTCAAACAAGATAAGAAAATTCTGCTGTTCCCCTTTAAAAAAAAAACTAACTAAGTTATACAAAAAAAGTCAGCACATAAAATGGCTGTCTTTCAATTTACTCAACCATTTGCTAAAGCAGCACGCATACACAAGCCTTCTGCTGACCCTCTGAACTCTTCGGGGAGCATTAAGCCTGATGGGTAGGTGATATACTGCAGAAGCGAAGTGAGAATTCAGGTGTGCCTCGCCTAAAAGTGCTGATTGGTGTTTCTTAAAACAATACTGAAACAGCTAGTCCTGCCATTATTCACTTTTCAGTGGATTAGCTGTCAAAAGAGGCAGCAAAACAACACCCTGCTCTGAATATCTCCCACTCTCCAGACCTCTTCTCACTACAGATACGGATCAGTGCAGTCAGCAGTCTTTCGTTTTCTCACTTCCTCCATCTCTCTTTCCAACACACACACACACACACACACACACACACCAAAAACAGCATTAAAGTGAATCTGCACAGTATGTGTCAGAAATATTGGACTAAACAGGCAAGGGAACATTTGATGCACAAAGCACGCACACACAATTATTTATACAAAGAGCATGTCTCGCTATGACAGATCAGTGATTACGAGAGCCATATTGTCTCAACATCTGTCCCGGGTTTTATCATACCTCACTTTTGAATCAACATACTGTCATCACCACTGGCCAGGAGACAAATATGTCGGATGGAAGTTTAATCTATTAGCAACTAGTGATAAGAAAACACAAAAAAGCATGCTGGTGGTTCATGCTGGATGAACTCTAAACATTCCCCGTCCAAGTATATTACCATACAATCAGCTTTTAAATATGATAATTCTGTATTTGCATAATTACAAAAGTAGAGTTTCGTAACAGTGTTGTATAACCTACCAGAATCGCTGGTGAATTTGTTTCTTCAACTTTCAAGCTATTATAGCGACAATTCCCCTGGAGCAACATGGTTTTAAATTCAACAAATTCAAATCATAATTGACCCCATTTATTTTCTTAATACACATTCTGGTCTTATTCTGCACTGTTCATCCCTGCACGTTATTCAAAAGGAGAGAAAAAATAGAAAGCGAGGGCCTTTCTGAATTAGCAGTGTGACTCAGAATCATTGAGCCAGTGAATCGTTCAGTTTGCAATTGACCCCTTTCACTAAACCACAAGCCTTTTTTTTTTTCAGTTGTGTCCAATAAGAAATGAACAGGGATTCATTACTGTGATGATTTGTTGATGTGATGAATGAAAGTTTATGACTGTAAACTAATATGTGAATGTGAATATACAAATGTATTATTATACAAAACGCACACATAGGTTTCCGTCATTTGTGAGGACATTGCAAAAATGTTATGTTTTTATACTGTACAAACATAACTGAACCCTACAACTAAACCTACCCCTAACACAAAACGTTTGTTATTTTAGATCTTTAAAACACTTATGTATTTAGACAAATGTGTAAATATATGAGAAGCAAAATGGAGTGCTAGATTTTTTTAAACTATTATATTTCCTTCCTATTATAATTCCTTGCACTACAGATTGTAATTAGGGCTGGGCGATATATAACACGGGATAATCACGCGCATCTAGCCAGTAAAGCTGGTTCCTTGGTTAGTGTTAATCTCCATGACCTGTTTCAAACGAAGCGGCAGTTAATACACAGAGCTGTAGATAAATGACGTGCAATGCAATATTGCGTTCCGTTTTGCGAACTATTAATTCAATATTGTACGCGATATTGACATATGAGCACAAATTGCTGATCCCAAGTCTCCATTACTAATTTGAAAACGGCACTTCATCGGTAATGAAGAAATGTTGAGTAGCTTCATTAAAAGCTTATTTTACTATTGTGATAAGCTTACTGTAGATGTTAATTAGAATATTGTGAGAAAGAATGAGCAAGTGTGATTCCCTGCATCTGATACAGCATACATTCTTCAGCTCAATCTCATATTCACAATAAAACATTAGTTTGAACATCCGACGTGGAAAACAATATCTTTGTTGTACTATCCTTTTATCTGATGACAGCGCTGCTCAGTGCCTTTTGTTATAGCTGCATCTTGGAAGTCGTTGTTGTTGAAAGTAAAAATAACTTATTTACAACCATGTTTTAGTCCATGTTAAAGTCTTTAACGCTGACTCATTCAAATAAATGATCTAATTTGAAGAACAATGTAACTAATCACCTTTATGAACACACACAAAATATCCAAATACTTAATAATATTATTAAATATTACTACTAATTAATTAAAAAAAACCTATTTATTGAATAATAACATGTAAGCATAAAATCACCATCATAAAATTTGCTAGGCAATTGCTAGGTCAAATGTACAAAAGCAGTGTTCCAACATACATCATTATATTTACATTAAATATAACGCGATGAGACTTTGCCCTCAGCTAAATCTATTTGCTCTGGAACAAATGATAGATTAATGAGACCAAAAACTGCCCATTTGATCTCATGTTTAACCACTATAGAGACATCAGAGCCAGTGGCAAATTCCAGAAGATCTAGCCATGGTTAGGCTCCTTTCAGTGGGTTTGTGAGTGCTGAGCAGCCACTGATGCCCTGGAGCTCACACCTCTGACAACATCAACTAAATTTTAGACATTAACAAACCACATATTTCAAGTCTAAACAAATACATTCTTACCTCAATCAATAATTTTCACACAATTATTTAAAGCATATGACGTTAGGACATCAAAACAATATTAATTTACTGGGAGGTTTGAAAACATGTGCTTTTAAACATCACTATCACACATATCCAGCTTCATATCTATGGGTTTTTATAGATGGTAGGTTCACTCAGATAAGGCGTTGCATGGAAAGCACCGATTTGAATCACATTTAAAGCGATTCAACAAAAGAGTTCAAATCTGCGTAAAAGGCAGCTGAAATGGCACGGTTGCATCAACAAACTCCTTTTGATATGAGTTTTGCATTTATTAACGCTATCGGGTAGGTTTACGATTCGATTTGGAGTAAGGCATTTTCCATCATGATTTCCAGCATTAACTTTTAGCATTTTAACTTTTTTTCTTTTGGTGAGAATGCTATATGCTGCAATGCACTGAAATGTTTGTGATCAATTTAGCAAATTACAAAATAACATTTTTGTCAATGTATACTCAATATAAATATACAATGCATATTTATTTGAAATGCAGTAAAAAAACATTTAGAAATCTTCTTCATGATAGAATTTTGAAAAAAAAAAAATAAGGATCATGTGACACTGAAGATAGAATAATGAAAATGCTGAAAGTTCATAATAGTAAAAAAATATTTTTAATAAATTTTTCACATTACTTTTTAAAACAGTATTTCTAAAAAAAATTATTGTGACTTTGGTGAGCACGAGAAACAGAGAAAAATCTTACCAGGTAGAGACACTAATAGTTTTATATGCATTTTAAATGATTTTCCTTTTTGGTCAGTGTCACCAGTCTCTTTATTTTCCAATCCGTTTCAGTCAGAAAAACACTACAGCACATCACCTCTTGGTTTGCATATCTTTATGATGCTTACAAAACTTTTCATATTAAGTCTTATATATCATGAAAATATAACTACAGCAATCACTGTCATTCTCATTCTCATTGTCCATATCATTGTTTAACTGTCTTTTCTTATAAATCTCTCTCTCTCTCTCTCTCTCTCTCTCTCTCTCTCTCTCTCTCTTTCTTGCTCTCTCTCTCTGTGTCTAAGGCTTTGTTGTTTTTGAATTGAAACCATTTCTGCTTATATTGTATTGAACAGCTCATGTGCATTAAAAAAAAAAAAGAAAAAGAAAGAAAACACTTAAGATTAAAATAATTGTCACAGCAATGGCTGTTGTTTCATTTGAACAAAAAGAAGAAGAAGAAGAGAAATAAATGTGCACACACAGGCATACTACTAACTCCGTCCTTTTACTGCTGCGACCCATGACATTGAAACTTAATAAACAATCAGGAAGCAATCATTCAAATGTGGAACCTTATTCATCAAATCTCTAATAAGCAGACCAAACAGGAAGCATGCATAAATGATTGCCTTGCCCTTTATATCAAAACCAGCTTGCTCTGTAATATTCAGTTTAGAAATAATGAGGGAAAACTGCTATGAAGGAAAGATATGCTTGGATGGATCGTCTCAGTTACTAATCCAAACTCATTTCAGGCTAGTAGGGTTTGAATAAATCAATGCATTGATAAACATAGATTATCATGAAAAGGATATCTCATGCTCCTTAGATAATGCCACTACACTCTTAAAGATTAAGGTCTTTTTTGTGCAATGAAGAGATTCCTTGGATGTTGTAAATGCATGTTCAAACTCAATTTCCACATGAATGTGAAATTCTTGCTGTTAACGTGCATCTTAACACATAAAACATTAAACACATAGTTAGTTTCAGTCTCATTTGTAAAAAAACAAATAAAAAAAACCCACCACGCATTCAAACAAACCATCACACATGATGACCCAGCATTTTCATACTCAAGCACACACACATACTGTCCACACAGAGACACAGTTTGATGCAGAAATAAAATCAATGAATTCCCTCTATCTGCTTATAATGCACCAACTTTCAAAACAGCCTTTCAACCTCATACACACAGAGCGAGAGATCAGATGCATTCCAAAAAGATAAACAGAATAAGGGGAAAAAAATGATGGAGGGGAACAAAGAGAGAGGGCTGTGTGACAACCTCTCTGCACTTCCTCTGAAAGAGGGCAAATACATTACTTGGATTCACTCAAAGTTCAAAGATGTAAAGTTCTTTGGTCCACTTTCTAGCTCTTTCTTACTACTATCTCTGGGTCTTTTCTGAACCCTATAACTAAATGGCGGAGCAATGAAAAGCAAAGAATGAGCTGTAATGGGGAATAGAAATTAAGTCTGGCTAAGCAAGACTAGTTACTAACTAAAAGTAGAACTGAGTTATTACATATTTAAGTAAATTGACAGCACTTTTCAAAATATACCATCAATAGAGGTTTTTTTTTATTTATTTACCCTCAAATTTAGTGGTTTAACATAATCTTTTCTATTTTTCCTTTTTTTAATCGTTCATATGAATAAAACATTCTTTGATCAAATTAATGATTTTATTAAATTCCCTAAATATATTATAAGCTATTTAGTTACACACTGATTTCATCAGTTATATAATAGCTTCATTGGTTGTAAGTGTTCAGTTAATTGTCCCTAAGTTAGATCTTTGTTGCTTTTGCATCAGATAAATGATCTGATTACATAATAAAATAGAATGCATACTTTTAAAAAATCATATTTTTTATTTAATCATTTATTTTTTTGTTATTTTTGTAACATAGTATACAGTACATAGTTTCAAATCTCAATGCAATGAATATGTCTTTACTTTGTATACCTCTGAATAACCGATTTTGGAATGACATGAGGGGGAATAAATTATGAGACAGTTTTCATTTTTGGGTGAACTATCCCTTTAAATTATGGGTAGAATCCCAAATCCTGAAGACATACACTTTTCACTTGTTCACAGTCAGCTGTGGCTACTTCCTGTGTTCACACCAAACAAACAAACACACACACACACACACACACACGCAAGACAGAATTATGACTTGTGTGACATTTATCACAGTGAGGGATTTGACTAATATCAGAGGAATATTCGGCTTCATGGGTTAACGGGAAGGAAATTCATCTGCACAATTGGATTTCGTAACAGCAGAATCCGCCAACCCTAGAGACTCGCTAACGGCTCCTGTGAAATTACCCATCTGCCTTTTTCCCTTCCCCAAGCCTGATGTTCACTCTCGTTCGCTCACTCACTCTCTCCATCTCTGCCTCCGTCTGCCCCCTTGCTGTTTTGGGCCAGCTTAGTGCAGATTTGATTGTTGGGGGCCATTTATGAAAACAGTAGGGAAGGATTGACTTGACTTGACCAAGCTAATTTGCATACATATATATCCAGTCCAAGCAGTGGCCCCTCAGGGGATTGTGGGATATTACAGCTGAAATAGCTGGTGACCAAGCAGGTAAATTGAGTTGGAAAATATACTTTTTGCTGAAATTGGTGAAAATGGATTGATATGTAACTTATGATGGGTTTATCAAGCTCTGGTTGCCATAGTAACAGATGGAAATTATTATGGGGAGTTACAGTATGTCGACGTGTCTGCCCCTGTATGCGGTCATTCCCTCACAACTGGATTTGGACAAGCTAAGTTAGTAATCACAGGAGTGGATGTACAGTTTGCTTCGGATAATAAAACTGTCACTTTACAGCACTATATGCTTATAAAGGCATCATGTAAGTACACTCTCTCATGACACTGTAAAGATATTTAGCTGACAGTTATAGTGTAAAATAGTGTTTGCTTAAAAGCCCTTGCGATGTCTTTCACTAGTTCTCATGTTTAAATAATGTGGATTGAAGGTGCTGTTGTTTGTATTATAATTATTTTATTAAGACACTAAAAATGTGACAGAAAAAAATGGGTTGGAATGTTCGAACCTGAATATCTTACATGTACATGGGCTTAATGTGTGTGGGTGTGCGATATTATGCCACATTTCCATCAAGAAAATAATAATGTTAAATGCGGAAGTTAAGTATGGAAGGACGCAGGCCCTGGTTTCCCGAAACCATCAAGACATTAAATATTAATAAAAAAAGACTTGAGAAAAACCAAAGTGACATCCAGTACCCCCATTAAAAGTACATTTCACCCAGGAAAGTTGAGGTTTAAGTGCCTTGCTGAAAGAAGCGACGGTGATGGATCATCCCTTGCGAGGGATGAATTTCCAGCCTTCTTGCAACCATCCCCAATGTTTAACCACAGAGCTACACCATCCAGATAAGCCATAAAATAATAGTCTATAGCTGCAACGGTGTTACATTTGAATGATATAATAGGATATAATAGTTCATTTGAGAGTTGGTGGTTTCTTTAGGCCAGAAATTTGAAACAATAAATAAAGGGTAACACTTTCTATGTTGTTTATACTGTTGTTCTATGTTGTTGGTTAGAACCAAAAACAAAGTATCCGCGTGGTGGAGAACAGCATACTTTTTTTTTACAATATTTGACACTCCAAAATGGCGCCAGGGAAGACGAATCACTGGAGTGAAATCACCTCAGTTTTGAAAGTAACAGTACAATAACAAGCTAGCTAATGTAAACATCACTGAAATATCAATGACGATCTGCTGCGCAAGATCACATGATGCGCTGATAATCTTAATAATATCTTATAGTGTGTGATGCACCACGATGTTCACATCTTGTAGTCTGTGCATGTTTAAGATTTAAGGGAAGATCATCTGCAAAGTTTTCTTTGGACTTCTGCTGTTATTCTTGTGTGGAATGTTTAGCCAACTCTGGTCTGGATATTTAGCTATTAGTAAATCTGGATTTGGGTTTGGATTCTTCACACATGTTACAAACACGATTTTTAGCATCTAAATGTATTCACTGTAAATGATTCAATTCATTCGAGCCTTTTTTTAATCTATATAAGTGTGCCATATTTAAATTTCTTAAAGAAAGTAAATCATTTTCAGATGATACAAAACCAATTTTAAACCAGTATCCATTTCCAAAATCTTGAATTACAAACTTATACAAAAGTCTAAAGATAGAAGTCTGTGTGTGTGTAGTATAGTCCATTTCAAAGTCACAATGGAAAGATGTAAGCTCCACAGTCCTAAGACCACACATAAGCACGCACCAAAAAGAGGTTTCATGAGCCTGTCGTGTGTTATCAAAGACACACTAACTCTACAAAGAGGTATCGTAGTTCTCAGTTCTTACACAAGTTATTGTAGCTCCCAGTTCTCACACCATCACTGCCTAAATCACACACACACCCACACACACACACACACTTTAACAAAACCACAAAATCCTCTCATTTCTTCTTGCCATTTCGGCAGACAAACCACAGAGTGTTCATTTTTGAGTAGGTTCATGACTCCGCTGATCCAGGCAGCCCATGCTTTGTAATTCTGTATAGCCAGCATGTGCAGCAGATGCTCTTAAACAAGGACAAATCAACTGGGTAAATAAAGTACTGTGACCTCACGCTTGCTAGGTACTACGCCTAAACACCCAAGTAAGACCATTCACACAAACAAAAAGAGACTTTAGGACAATGAAGAAGGCAAAGCACTACACACACACATACATATATATATATATATATATATATATAGCTACAATTCAGATCAGCCCTACCTAAAGCCTTTTTAGTATTCAGGTCTCTATACTGTATATTGCTTAAATTATTGCAGTATAATATATAATGCAATAAAATGGTAGTAATAGCACATATCTCCAAAACAATGTAATTGGTGGTATAATTATGGGCCATAACACAGGACAAGTTATGCACCAGTGTTTAAAACTGGAGCATAATTATAAGCAATAGTAATAGTGATCCTTGTATTAGTGTGACCTGAAATAGTATATCATTCAACAGATCAATGCTCACCACGGTGAAGTTCATGACCTTTAAAATCCAGATGGTCAAGGCTAGGTTGACAATCATGGTGACAAGGAGGAGAAGGATGAAGAAATAAAGACAGCGCTTTCGCCAGCCATAAATCCCCACTGGGTACACAGTAGCACATCCCGGCCTTTGGAGGGGGTTTGGCTGAGATGCCAGGATGTACTGCTCCTGAGTCATCTAGTAAGAATGAACAGAAAGAGACAGAATTAGTTTCATATTTCAATTGCATTTGAAAATAGAAAGGATATTTTAAATTGTAATAACCTCAACATGAAAAGGAACTGGAAAACTCATTTGAAATTAGTGTGTGTGTGTTGCATAGTTGTTGCTTAACATGTATTTTCTTATACATTTTTGCCATTATGATGAATGCTAAATCAGAAGACAACTGCCTATATAGGCAGTAAGCAACAAGGCAGCTTGTTAGGTTTTACAACAAAGCTAGAAAGTGAAAATTGGTACTGGACAGAGAAATACGTGGGATGGGGGGAAAGTGGACAGACATTGTCACTTCTTCCACAAGCTCCATCTGTCAGTCACATCTTCCCTTCGCTTTTTAATTCACAGTCTCTCAGCATGCATCAGCTCAACTAAAGACCTCAAGCACATCCGCTGCGAAAACTCCCCAACCTCTCCGTAACCTCAAAACTCCCTTTAGCTAGCTCTCCAGTTCAACAAAACTCTTCTTAAACTCCCTCCAAGCACTCTTCAACAACTCTCAAACCTTCTCCACACTATTCAATAAATGCTCCAATTAAAGCAAAAAGGGTTTTTACAGTCTGATGTCAAAAAAGAACCCCCTTTTTTCCAATTCAACAAAGGACTTTTTATTTTGTAGTTCTTTAGAAAACGAGTGCTATAGTGGTAATTTTTTTCGATGCTAGAACACCTTCTCGTATCTCAGTTGTGCAGAGACAACTGTGTACAGACCATTCGTAGGTTGACTTCCAGAGGAATATAAACACTTTGACTCTTTCAAAACATTGTTCTATTTGTTCGAGCATGTTCAACTCTTTTGGCGCAACCAGTGCAGAGAAGTTTGTGGATGAGACTGCCTGTTTGACTAAACAAACAGAAGAATTTAAAAAGTTGCACTGCATTGTAGCACTAGTAAGCACCTTCCCAACGAAGGAAAAAACAATACAGCCTTTTCTGTTTTTAGCTGGTCTCCAAGTCTGGTCAAATTGGTCCCCAACCTAGCTTTGAAGCTACAAATCGAATGTTTTAACTACATGTCAACTAATTCCATGGTACACTGTGTACTAACTCCATGCACTGTGGCGTCGCACAATCTTTTTGATGTTAATCAGAGTTTTTGATTCCATACCGAAAGCAACAACAGACAGTTTACCTCAGACCTTGAAAATAAATTTAAGCAAAGTCTGTTAAAACTGTGAACTCACAACAGAGATGTCACGCAGTATGTACATTTAATGATGTCAAAAAGCTTTAATATTTATGAATTAGATCAGGATTAATTTCATGTTTTGAGTTTTTTTTTACTGACGAAAACCAGAGAAAGAAAAACTGATTTTAAAAGACAAAAACTATAAACTACTGACATTTTCGTCAATGAATAAAAATGATATGAAAATGTTAGGGGTAAGATTCATTCAGAACGAATCTGTTGTGTGGTTCGGTTCTGTGATTATCCCACAGGACAAAAGGGACATAAGCTAACATACACTTGCTGCACGTCTCATAAAACCTTCAAAAATCTCACTATGTGGGAGTAAGAGCAGGCTTTGGATACATTTGACGACGCAAGAAAGAACTCAATTTAGTCCGGTTTCTGAGCGCAGACACTGAAGCGTGTATACACACAGAGAGAGCGTCTCACACAGTGCAGGAGGACTCTTGAATGGCGCATGAATGGAGAATTGCACAAAAAATGGTATTGAATTGTCAGTTTTGTCAACCATTTAAGTAAACAGAGTCTATTTCATCTTAAGTGAACACAAACGGTAGGAAAAACATGTACCTGTACATTGCTTCCATTGCATCCGTGAACTTGGGTTTAAAGGGATAGCTGCCTAATTTAGCACCTGCTGTTAATCAAACAAAATCACTCTCTGCTCTTGACTGAATTAGCCTATACAACCATTGGTATTTCATTGAAAATATAACCATGTCCTTGTTCTTTACGAGAAGTGGTAATGGCATGTTGTGTGTCCCCACAGTTAAATCAGTGTCTACCATCATAAAACCTTAATGTCAAACATAAAAAAAAAAAAAAAAAAATAGCACTAGCTATAGCACTAACTAATTTTTAACAGATTTTAGCTGACTAAGTTTACTGTAGATTTAGTTGACTAAAATCGTATGATACTGTACACTGGAATTTTGGTTTTATTTATTAATAATCGGGCAGCCATAGAGTGTCCCTCACCCTCTTCTAAAGCTCCTCTCCAAGCTCTTAAGCATCTGAACCTGGCTTAGCAATAGCCCTCTCACTTACACACTGGAAACAATGACCTTTGCTGCTCCTGTTGTGGCGAGGAGTGAGTATGTGCACATTTTCTACATATTTGTGGCGTTCAATGCAAAGAAAGTGTGTTTTAGCTGGTGCGGAGGAGTGTAGTTAATAGTCAGTTTCCACCAGTTTCACCACATGGGTGAAAGAGATCATTCTTTTTCTCTAGCCTCAAGTCCTCATCTGCTATAAATATCAAGCATGATGGAGAGGGAAATATTGGATAGTTTTCACTACGTTTTTTTTTTTTTTTACCTTTCAGCCTCCCACGCTTTCTTTCGAGATATCGTTTTAGCCTCCTGGTATCGTCATTATATCTCTCATTCCCAGTGTCTTCATATGTCCTCCCTTTTATGCCGCTTGGTGCGGTTCAGTACCCGATTTACTCCGCCCCTGACCATCCCTCTCTATCCTTCCCTGTCTTGCTTGCGCTTTCTCTCTTTGTCTCTCTGGTTCCAATGCATTTCTAAAATTGATCTGACAGCGGAGTGATCCATCAAATGCATGTGCATCCGAGCTGGACCAGAACGGCACCCTGCCTACAGCCTAACACTATTAACACGCTCACCAACTACTCACTCACTTAGATTACATCTGCTTGTTCCAGCAGAAAGAGAGAGAGAGAAAAAAAAAGAATAGGTGGAGGGCTGGGGAGGGGTTGATGGGGGATTCAGACAGAGCTATACAGAGACATAAGTGCAGGGTAGGTAAATAACAACATGACTTAAAAGAAGGGAAAACCACCTTCCAAGTCAACAAACTTCCTACGTTTCTAATCTATCATCTTTGTTTTTAGCATTCTTTTAAGTAACCGATTTTTTTATTTCATTTTATTTATTCGTCCATTTGAATTCATTTGAATTTTTACAGCGTTGTACAACTTTTTCAAATATAATACAAATATTTTGTGTCTAATTTATACATCAGTGACAGCAGGGTTATTATTTTTAGCTAAAACTGAACGTTACTTGAAATACAACATTATTTTCATTAAGTTTAACTTGATGTAGACTACTAAAACAACTACTAAAATTAAAACTGCATGAAAAAAACGATGAAGTTTAACAAAAACCATAATCACATCTCAGTAAGACTAAATTAATAATGGCATGCAGAAATAAATATTCTCCATCATTAATTATGCTTCGCAAGGCACAAGCAGCTCATTAAACCAGATGATTTAAGTATATACTGTATTAATTTAAGTTTGTTATGGTGTATTGATTTGAACATTTGTCTTTAGGCTTCATTGATTGTAACTGTTCAATTATTTCTCTCAAATACTCTCTTTTGAGGCAGAAAATTGGCCCTGCCTTTATATCCCTCTGCCCAAAATTTTGGTGAAAAACAGGCAATAGACTGTCCAATGTGTAGCGATTGTTGTTTTTGTTTTGTTTTGTTTTCACAAATACACACACACAAATCTTGTAAGGATGTACAGTAGCCTGTTACCCTATCTTTAAAACCTGCTGTCCCAGCAATACACCAGCAGATTGTGCTAACCTGCCTCGCTAATGATGTTTTATTACGCTAGACAATATCTAGTCTCAGTCTGCAAAGAGTTCAAAGTCTAGACGGCCCTAGTTTGGAGTTTGAGAAAACAATGATGGAATACAAGAATTTTTGCACTTTTGCTCCCCTTCTTACCAGTTTTTAGCAATTCATTCAGCTATTCCATTTATACTTTGTCTCCTTGATTATTTCAGCCATAAATATGATATGCATATTGGTTTTACAAACGTTTTTAAGGCCCATTCAAACCAATGACCATAACCATAATATAATAATATAATAATTGCTCCAAAAAGTCCACACCATAGCAATGACATTAACATCAGAGAAATGATAATGATAGGGTCACTTTCAGAATGATTTTCCAATGGATGAACAATAAAAAAACTGTAAAGAGCTATAAAGAGCTTGAGCATTTTAAATAAGCAGACAACATAAATGAAGTGTGTGTTTATATTAGCCCGAACATTATTATCTAAAGCTGTAGATGATTATATAGTTATGATTATTGCTACAGTTATCGTTTTTGATGCAAATGGGTCTTTAACATTCAGTCACATTATTAACATCTTGGTGCAGTTTCCCATGCAAAAATTGACCCATTGTCATTTTTGTCAAAAGTCACTTTCAGACTTAGCAGTTATTGTTCAAAGCAGCAAATCGGCATAACTAATTTGAACCTGTTGCAAACTTATGCAAATTTCATACTTAAACAATATAATAATACCAATATAATAATCGTGCCTTTGAAATCTCACCAAAAAATGGTAAATATAACTGTACCTTTGTCTTATAAAATATCCCTGACTGAAACAGATAAAAAATTTAACTCTCAATTATGATATCATTTGCATACTAAATTATAAATGGTCACCATTGCCTATAACCTTACAACACATAATAAATGAAGGTTTCTCTTCAATGGTCAGCGAGTTCTTAATTTAACTCACACACAATCTATCTTTGAATATAACATGTTTTGTACAAATGTAATAATGTTTGTTTTTTAAAGTTTCATTTCCTTTTAATTTCCTCTTTAATTAACTATCATTTAAAACATGGCGATGTCAGCCAATCAGCTTCAGTGTTGGCATGTTTCATTATAAAGGTTAACATATTTAATGTAAATGTTACATCCTCTTTTGTTTTTGATCATTTATTTTCACTGTCAGCCCCTTCAGTTAATTATTAATAAAAAAAGAAATGTGTGCGTGTGTGCGAGAGAGAGAGAGAGCTTGAGGGAGGCGGTGTTGTGTCAACCCAGCAGGAAAGAAGAATCCACTAAGCAAACAGACCCGAAAATATCACATCGTCTTCCGCCTTTTCACTGAATCAATACTAGCACAAATATTACTTCAATTTCGCACGACGACACCGTGGTACCCAGGCGCTAATGCTAAGCAGTATTAACAAATCGATACATCATTTAAAAAGGTCATATCAGTCAGGGATGTAATTTAATGCCAGGCAGCAGACAGCACAGATTTGCAGCTAATTAAATGTTGCCATCTCTGTACAAACTCTCTGGCTTTTCAAAGGTGAATCAAGGCAGAGGTATCGACAGTTCTAGCTCTGCATAAACAGGGGCGACAGTCTTTCTGAAGTAAAGCCCCTCTGTTGTTAATCTGCTCCCTTTACTTTCACGTTCAGCTCTTTTTGAGGTTCCCTCAAGGGTATCTCCATAGCAAGCTCAATCTTAATCAACATCTTACACTTTTAATTAGTGCCTTCTACTAGAACTGAATGCCAGTGCCAAGACTTCGAGTCTAACGCGTTTTGTCAAACTTCAAAGACTCGCGCTCAGTCGTGTCACGCTATCACTCCAGTCTCAAATGTTGTGTATTAGATTAGAAAGCTTGGACTAGGCGAGGAAAATGGAGCAGGTGTCCTGTGCGATCCAGGCGCAATTATGACATCTTTCACGGCGTACGTTACACGAGTGAGTGCAGCGCAGTTAAAACATTAGCTGCCTGAACGCTTAAAGCTTTCTGAAACGATCCCTCGTCATCCGAGTAGGAGGTTGAGGATGGATCTGACAGCTCCGTGTGTTTGTGGCAAGCGTCACATGAAATCACAGCAAGGAAAACACTAAATCATCTGCTAGGAAAACATACATTAGTAAGACTGATGGTGTGATTTTCTCTTCATGTTTGCTTCAATGGGAGATTTTAGGGAGCATCTGGATAAAAATACGGCAGTGCTTTTTGCTGAAATTTCGCAGATAATGTATAAATGCTTACACTGCCTGTCTCTTTGTCTTGTTTGAGGCAAAACTGAAAATTAATTTAAACAACTTGCATTTAATCGATTGCCGAATAAGACACTGAGAAAAGTTTTGAGAGAATACTGATAGTGTATTGTCATATTTACGCTAAATAACACAGTATTGTTGCAGTGACTTTTTTATGGAAAACTCGCATGACCATTGTTCCCTCGACAAAAGCCAATATTGCAGAAAATAAATTCAGTAAACAAGTTTATAATACTTAAATGACACACATGAACCACTAGAGGCAATGAAAACTCTTAACAAAGGTTTTGTACACTTATACATGAACCACATGCATTTCGAGCTGGAAGTTGAATTGTTCAATTACTTCAGAGAATGCTTTGTTTAGGAAAAGTAGCTATTATAAAATTGTCTCTTTCCTCCTGAAGTGCACATGAATGTAATTCATTTCTTATTATGCAATGTAATGGTTACTTTGCTTCAAGGACGTATGCAGATGACAAATATAGCCAAAATTCACCATTAGTGGATTGAGTTGATTATGTTATGTTTTAAACTATTATTTACTTTGTAATTTTTGTTGCATTTTGTACCTGTAGATGACCATATTATGATATCGTTGCTGAGCTAAATGAGGTAAAAGTGCTAATTATTTTTTGTAAGTCTGTGCTGGTAGAAAAAAAACCCCAAACAATTAAACACGGTGGGTGGATGACGCAAGTTCAGTTTCCTACAAGGATTCGCATTTCAGAGCTGCCAGGATATCTCCTGTGAGGTAAGAAAGAACAAAATGCATTAGGAAAGTATGTTACATGGTCTCTCACCGTGCACAGGGGGCTTCCAACAAATACCTGAGCATCCTGGCACTCAAGAGGGGATACAACATCTCCCAATCGTCCCGCCTGTTTTCTGCAGCACAGCCAAAGCGCACATAGAGAGTCCAACTTAACTAGGGGAAAATTCACGAGTACTCCACAAGGCTGTTGCTATGTACCTGCAGCCGTGCATCAAGCCTGAAGGGACCGGTGCCCGAGCTTTCCCCGTGTAACCCAGTATGACAAGCCAAAATTGGAGTTTTCTGGCAGAAGCACCCTGATGTTTAAACAGTGGGTTTCTCCTCCCTGTAGCCACCCACCCTCGCATGCTGCTTTATTTGTGCACTCGGCGCCATGTGTGTTGACAAGGAGCCAGATATTGTCTTCTGTTCTCTCTTCACTACCTGGGGAAGCTAATTAGGCTTCTATTTTAGAGGCTGCTAAGGGACAGGGACCACAGGCTGAAAAAAAAGAGAATGCTAATGCAAAATACGCAAGCACAGCATTGTGTGACAACTTAGAAGACTAATAAAAAGCCTACATACGGGCCCAGATTGAACTACAAGGACTTTCAAGTGCTCTTTTCAAGTGCTTTGTTAGCTGGCTTTCCGCTACTGCTACGTCACCCAGGTCAGCCGTTTGTGACGTTATCTGTGACAGCACAAGTCTTGGTAACTGCCTGAAATGCCTGGTGCTGACAAGCATCACCCCTTTGCCAGCCTGTCAATCAAATATGTTGCCGGTTGACACACAATAGATCTCCTCTCTGTTTTTCCAAGCTATGGGAGAAGCTTGGTGGCATTCACTTAAATCCAAAGCCCCATAACAGAAGTAAACATTACATGCTCCAGCAGAGGCCACCTGCCACAGCTGTGAATTGTTTCAGGTTCGCACACTATGCCATATCCAAACACACAACAGTTCTGCATGTATCTTTGCCGTGCAACAAAAACAGCCCCGGGCATTTTTCTTTTTTAACTAAACCCCATGAGTGAATAGCTCAAACTTGCATTAAAGGTTTAATTGCTTAAAAGCAAATATGCGTTGTAGTACAAGCCCAAACTAAAAATATGCATTAACTTAGTATGTCAAACTGTTCTGATGCATCAAAACAACGTAAAGTTCACGAATCTCAAACCATGATGCTTTTTAAAAGGTCTTCGCTTCACCGATGCACTGTATGCTACGGTTTGACCTTATTCGGAACAGGGTGGCTGAAAAGGGTCTGGTCTAGTGCTGGGACACGCTGTCAAAACAAGGAACCTCAGGAGGCAAAACAGAAAAGGCCTTCATGCCTTCATGCAGTATTAATGAGAATAAGTTGATTTCCAGCAGCGGCGTCTGGTGCTTCTCGAGAGTGGGGAAGCACAGATGTCACTTATCAATGGCAAAATGTAGGATCTATTTTGCAGTAGCAATGTAGCAGGAGAACAATGCTTCACAAATTATTACTAAGTCTTGGTTTATCAGGGGACAAGATTATAAATGCTAAATGAATCCTGAATTTAGAATAGCATACTAGATCTTTGCTCTTAAACTCACCATTAAAAAAGCAAACAGTCACAAAGCAAACAGTCACTCAGGTGAAATAGCAGCAAACGGCACAGATTAAATAATTTTAATTAATTCTCAAAGGATAATTATTGTATGACCCGCCCCACATTTCCAATTTTTCATTTGAGAACCCAGTCATGTTCCTTTTCTTTGGTGAAACTTTTTGGGTAAATTCCAGGACTTTTAAGAGGTATGTATGTGATAAAAAAAAGAAAGTAATAAAAATTATTATTCATCTGAATAACATGACTAAATAATAAATAAATCAACTTAACCTTTGGAAAATAAATACATTTTAAAGGTATTCCAACAATTGCTTAATTAACATTATGCTAACTAGTAGGCTAAGCCGTAGGTTGAAGACTGGTTAAAAAAAAAAAAAAGTTTGCTTTGGTGATATAATGTACTAATAGTTTGGTAATATGCCAATAAAAAGACATTAAACAACATTTCTGTTATTAAAAACATATATAATTCAAACGTTACACAAATAAGCAATTAATTTGTTATACATGATCACCACATTTAGATCACATTTTAGTGGAATGCCGTGCTCCCATGCAGCCACTGTTTTCCAGATCATTCCATTCAGTCCTGGAAGTCTGCAGTCATGACTTAGTGCTCAGATAAGAAACCAAGCAAGTCCAAGACAAAGAGGCAAAAGGACACAGCTGAAGAACTTAACGATAAGATAGGATGATAACAATGGTTTTGTTACCTACAGACACTGCAATTGTTTGAACTGCCAGCTATCGAACGTGTCATGTGTATGTGTGCACACCAAGCGAGTAAGAGGCATGCACAAAGCATTTTAAAAAGATAAAGTGTTTTAGGAATCCTCATCTTTGTTCATTTGAGAGAAGTCAGATGGCTACAAACAGATACATACACACACAGCCAATCTAATAGCATTTTCTTACATTCAACAGCTCATCTTTCTGTTGTCATCGTTCCCTTGCTATGGTTTTTGATTGAGCCTTACTTAGAAGAGATACAGCAGCCTGTGCAAACAAACCCAATGTGACCTTCGCTAAGTCACGGATCCAGCAAGTGCATGTGTGTCTGTGTTATAAATGTAGGGTTGGGTCTAGATGTAATCAGCTGACCAGAAAGGCGTGCAGCTCGAAGCTTTAGTGAAAGACATGAAATCAATGGGACAGCAGAGCAGCCCGTAGAGGAAGGGTATTAAAGATGAGGCAGGGAGGTTTAGGCCCAGCTCAAGGCAGGTAAGCGACAGACGCATTTGTAAATCTCATCTGTTGACAGAATCAGTGCACGCTCTTTATGATGCCGCCAAACATAGACGTTTTCTGGCTAGCGGTTATAAAGAAAAACCGCTGTCAATGCTAAATATGCTGATGCCCACAGCCTTCTTAAACCTTCTTCTCACTTCACTTCTTTTTTAGAAACACCAGTGCAACTCTGGAATAGCTCAACTACAAATAAAAAACTGTCATTATTTTATTGATCTTTCCCTCACTTTATTTTTTCCTAAACCCTTATGTTGTTATTTTCCATAAAACACAACAGGAGAATTATTTACAGGAACGCCACACTATATCCAAACAGCTTTTTAGCCACATAATAGCTTAGTGTTGAAAATACCCAGCAAGATCAGTGAATAAATCAGTTCTTCGGGTCAGTTCTTTGACAACAAATCAATCAATTTGATTCAAAAATCAAATATCTGACCAATATATATTTCACAAATTTCAGCTAAATAACTTAAAAATACAGTGTCAGCAGTTCTCATGTTAACAGTTTACTGAACAGGAAAATTATCAGTAAATTTGTTCCACATTATCTGGCAAAATCAGAAGACCTGTAATATACAGCATGAAAAACAGATTAATCTTGATCAATGTATAAATGGTTTTTAAGACTTCTATGACAATTTTGTTCAATTTTGTTGTCATACAGATTAAAAACAACAGGTTAAGCATGTTAGGGATTACAAATTCTGGGATAAATATTCTAGAAAAGACAGTTTCCCAAAATCTAGATAAAAGTAGATCACAAAAATCACTGGCACCAATGCAGTCTACACATATCCAGGTTGTTCTACAGCACATGGTTGATCTTCTGGACTGGATTCAAACTGGTGGAAAACACAGAGATGTTCCAAAAACCATATTGACCACTTTAAGATGGTCTACAAGGCTTTTCACAAAGAAATGCACATTAGCACACCTATCGTTTACGTTTTTCAGCCAGCTTTGGCTAGGCGCTTTGAATTAAGTGGAAGCCTGTGCTACACAACTCCACTTCAGCAGGAGGTCCTGGTGACTGCAGGATTGACAAAAATTTGCCACCTGTTTACCACCGTGGGGTGGATGTCTGCGAAGAACTTGGCAGCAAGGCTCAGTATCACTTCTGTCCACCTGGCACAGAGGCTGTTGACTGGACTGTGAAGACATACGTCAGACTCCAGGTATTCACTGCAGACCCCCAAAGGTAGACGAAGGATTCAGTACAAACTCCCCATCGAGAAGAGCATTGGTGACCTTCGCTGGTGGATTGTGCATGACATAATAGCTACAAACAAACACAGCAGATACCTAAAACCAGCAGTTGGGAAGGATAGAGCCTTTGAAAGAAGCGATAAATAGTTTTCTGGAACCATAATCATACCAGTCAAGACTGGAACCAATGTTTCCAAAGCTAAAAGGTGGGGTGACAAGCTGAGGAAGGTATTTATTACCAATGTTTTCCCATTTATAGCTCAAAGTTTATTCTATTGGGAAGGTAGGAATGGTGATATAGGTTGATCCTAAAAGGTAGTGACAGGTAGGGGCCAACCAATATAGTTTTCGGTTTGAGGGCTTTAATAACTTCTTAGCTGGAAATTGAATTTGCATGCTTCCCAGTAAACTACCCAATCTAGCTGGGACTTTGTGACCTTCAAGAGCAAGTAAGAGATTAATGAGTGTATTTGTGAAGTGTCAAGAGAGGGTCTTCAACAAATTTACTGTTGAATAACATTGTATTGTTGGCTGATTGTTCTCTGCATTATTTTTTTTTTCTCGTTTCCTTTTTCTATAGCGAATAATGCTTGGGATATGTGAAGGCAATGTGCATGTGAAATTGTATTTGGATAAATAGGGCGTTTAAATCATGCCAAAAAATACTTTATTACTTTGATACACTCAGGTTCTCTCAAGGGAACGTGAGCCGTTGGCTTTTGCATCCCATAAATAATTTCAGACCTCTTTTTAAGCAGTTCACAGTCGGCTCACATATGTGAAGGCCAAACATAGCTGCCTCCCACTCACTCCAAACATACACATGCACACACAAACACTCGCTGTACACATGAACTCACACTTTGATGGCTGATCCCAGCTGTATAAACATTTTTAAAATAAGTTGTGAACAGGTTGTGATAACGGTTTATCCTACATGCAGTTTTTAGTACAACAGATGTTTTTTTTTTTTGTTTTTTTTTTTATATAATATGCTTTTTCACAATATAGCAGAAACGTTATTATGACGTTGTTAGCACGTTTTAGGAGTCCCATTACCACATCCAACCTGGTATGGCATATGCCATCATTAAAATGTTTTTGCCACATACATCTTTTGAAGTAAATGGTTTAAAGATACTATAAAAGTCTAATAGTGAGCGAAAGAGAGTGGAATGAAATGAGGGATGGGATTTCAATCTTTTTATATTTCTTCATAATAATTAATCATTCTGAATTCAAATTTTGTCAAATAAATCTGAATAACTGACATATTACCAGCGCTCTAGTCTTATTTTTTCAAATTAACCTGTAGGTAACCTACACTTAAATGTTATGACTCTCATATATTATTTTCATAACTTTTTTGGTTAGTTATTGATATAATTTGTCATGAGGTAAATGTTTCTTTCTTCAGAATACTCTGTAAGACTTCCTGTGTGCACTACTCAGTTGAATGTTTTCATCCACAAGTGAGAAATTTGTCTTGAGCTCCAAATAAAATTCTGTTCCATTTACAGTATATTCATTCATTCATTCATTCATTCATTCATTCACTCAATCACACTTTGATTTCCAGCATGCTATGCTATATAGAAAATGGACTGTCTTTCATCCGACTGGGTGGGTGTCTTCTGCTTCCTCCCCTTTCCTTTTTCTTATCCTCTCGCTCCTCCCTAAATTGATGTTGTTTTGATCTGGAGCTGTTTATCTGCCGAGTTAGTTTAGTGTTTTTCACATAACGTGGCAGAGAGGAGGAATGAGAGAGTGAGAGAGAGAGATAAAGAGACAAAGAGGACGACATGCAGCACCGTATATCAGAAATCACCCTCACTTCACCCTCGTCAAAATACACAAACAACTCAGACGAGGAGTATCTGATTCTAGAGAAGTGTCATACACTACAGTGGAGTTAATTTTTTTGCCGCACTAGAGCAGCAGCTCTCCAAACAAAATGATATTTTGAATAATTGTCATACCTCTTGATTAGATAAATAAGCCAGCTGCATCCAGCATCTCCCGTAGAGTAGCTATGTGACCTAAATGTCGACAAGACTGCAGATAAGATACTTACACTGCGCTCAAAGCACAGTTTAAGGGTAATCATCGCGATACAGGTCAAACGTATCTAACGCACGCGACTAGTGTGTTCCTCCAAAAACAAAACGAGCTAATGGGAAGACACAGTTTCACAATAGCCGCCTGAATTCCCGTGCAAAAAAACGGCCCAGGCTGCTTTGTTGTTATTAGCTGTCTCTCAGTCCGGTCAGGCCAGACTGTTGTCTGGTTTGAGAAGGGTTTTGGACATTTTTCAGCTGGACTCCAAGCTAAATCAGCTAAAAACCAGCTTGGCCATGCTGGGTGTCTAGTATAAAGCAGATAATGCCAGCAAACTTGTTTACACTATTAAACATTTGTTTCTGTTTTTGGCATATATTATGGTTCCAAGAAGAGCATTTAACTGTAATGTTCATGGAACTTTTCCAATGCGCAAAGGGTTCTTTATTGGCATCCATGTTTCCAAGAAGGAACTTTAACATCCGTGCGCACCTTTCAACTGCACAAACATTTTTGAAACAAACAATTTTCTTTAAATTATAAAATGATCTTTAAACTAAATGATTGGGTTTTCCAAAGGTTCTCATTGCCAAGGTGGCACAGAAGCTGCATCTGACACAGCATGTTTGTTTACACAGACTGCCTAATGCTGCTCAAAGGCAGCATGCGTTATTTATGCCATATTTACACAACAATTGCATAACGTTATTATATTAATGTAATTTTCAATAGCCTACATAAAACACATAAATTATGCAATAAAACAAGAAGGAAAAAAACTCATTATAAAGTAGGGCTGCAATATTATGACAAAAATCATTATGTTTGATTGCCCTTGATATTGTAATAATGATTACTAATGTAAATTTTATATTATAATAAGTATTTTTATGTTGTTGTTTTTTTGTTTGTTTGTTTTTTGAACTTAATCAGATCAAGAGTAAATATAATACCCAATCCACATGTTTTATTTATTTTCACATTTCACTTAAATCACAACAGTTGTAATGGTTTAGGCTTAATTATGCAGCAGCATTTTTTGCTCATATTTTTTTTACATCATTTATGTGGCATGTGGAGTTTCTGGTTTTTAAGGGTTTTCTTTGGTCAGGCTGAAAAGAAACAGAACCATGACTATCCGAAGACTAGCTTTACTAGTCCTAAACTAGCAGTTCACTCCCGAATTTCAATTATGTCATGATTTACTCATCCTCATGTTGACACAGAAACCTGTATGACTTTCATGTGTGTGACATTAAAACATATTTTGAAGATTAGGGGTGTAACAATAAAAGCATATTGCACTTTTCTTATGACTTGTAATACGATGATTGTTCGTAAGTGGACAAATATTACTGTTCATTCAAAATGGTGTATTTTGTATTACTGTGTATGTTTGGACATCATATTATTGGGTGAATATTTCTGGATGAACGATTCCTTTAAGGCTGATGTCTATGTAGGCTACAGACAACAGGGCGGTTCACTAGATTTTTAGAACAGGGCAATGTATACAAAAAAAAAAACATGTCTCACACTGACCTACATGAATGCATCACAGAGCAGCCGCTGTCAGACGTGCATAAACTCATAAACACACAAGAGATTTGTTTATGTGGTTAAAACTGGCACTCACTGTGCAAAATCCCCCATCAAGTAACCTGAACCTCAGTGTGTGTGTGTGTGTGTGTGTGTGTGTGACAGAGAGAGAGTATGCAGGCAAACCATTCATTACAGCATTTACATAATTTATCTGCTCACCTAGTCCCGTTACACAGGCTTTTATATCCGACAGTGTTAAACACTGTGTGAGTGTGTGTGTCCAAGCGCACATGCAATAAACGTTGATGCAGATTGTGTCCTCAGTGCTGTCAGAGTAAGTATAATTCTTCACCTCATTTTCACTATAAATTCAGTGCGAGCACATCTTTATAGCATTCCGTGTTAGGAAACTAGTCTCACATCCTGCAGTCTTGTTCAGCTTATTCTAGTCAAGAACCAACCCCCTCGGGAAGAACAGATTAACTCACGTAATAAGCAATTCATCATGAATTTTATGAGCGCTAAGGTATGCGTACAGTGACAAATGTATTAATCAACAGCATCAGTACTGTATGGCTGCACTGTATGTAAACAGTCAAACGTTTGCGATTCACCTTTACACTTAGATTAGGTATCCACAAACTTTTTTTTTTTTAGTGAGTCGGACGAGTTTTTAAATAAGTTTCTCCACAAGGTGGCAACAATGTCTTGGACCACTTTTTCACAGAAATTATTATAGTAAAAAAAACAACAACAATAAACTACATGAGACCACAAGAATAACAGACGAGCACTTCTGTGTGGAAAATATGAGACGATTCGAGAGGTGCATAAACTACTGCTGTCAAACGATTCATCGCGATTAATCGCATCAAAAAAATAAAGTAAAATAAAAATCGTTTCCATAATACGTGTGTGTACACATATTATGCACAATTAACTGAGTTTTCTCTTAGAATAAGTTAAATAATCTTACTTCCCACAAAAGCAAAATTATTTTGCTTGCTGTAGTCTGCATAAAAATGGCACCTTCATGAACAAATACTTTTTTATATTGGTTTTGTATTTGTTAACACTATTGGGTAGGTTTAGGGTTGGATTTGGTGTAAGGCATATTTCCAACACTATGGAGGATTAACTTTTAGCGACAGTCTATTGATATTTGATTTCTGAACCGCTGCGATACATACCTATATCAATGTAATAAAAAAGTGCCATGCTTCACGCATTGAACCGTTGTTTTAGCTCCACTCAGTGGACATTTCTCTTTGAATCTGCGGCAAAACATGCAGAGAGATATGTAAAAACAAGGTTGTTTTTTTTTTTTTTTTTTTTGAGGCCAGGTTAATTTGGAATTTTTTCAAAGTTTATAAAATTTCTCACATTTTCTATATCAAATAATGCTTGAACTATGTGAATACCATGTATGTGTGCAATTCAGTTAAGTCTTTGATCAACTGAAAGAAAATCAAATCCTTCTCTAAAATTTCTAAAAATACTCTTTACACACTTTATCTACCTCGAGAAAAAAAAAAAAGTATATGCATGTTTAATGCTTCTGTTCTATGTTTTTTACTTTCTGCAACAAGTTTGTAATCTTAAAAAGGGTTGTAATGCAGCGAACATATTATATCACAGTTAAACATCCCCTTAAGCAGCTTCAATGTATTTTGTAACTTTATGTCACTAGCCTGCAGGAAAGCTTGATTAGAATTTAACTAAACATTATTAGTAGGTGGTAGCTTGGCAAGCAGCTTTTTAAAAGTACATCCCTCAACACTGATGCAAGAGAGCCAAGCTGCTATATCGGGTTCTCTATATTCTCAGCGAAGTAGTTTATCCGGGGAATGAGTAAAACAAATATCAATTAGTAACTTGACATATAGCATAGCGTAGCAATTGCCGCATTGTCTGCTTTTACAAAATCCTGCATTAAAAGTTGGCCATATTCCAGCTGCTATCTAAACCTGACATCATCATCATCATATATGCCATCACAGCATAAGTGATCTGAATATGAATTTGTGCGCATGCAGCACGCCTCTAAGTCTGCTGAGTGTTTAAAGAGCCCGTAGCATGTGAACGTGTGTTTATGTGCTTTCTCCAATCTGGAAGACACTGACTGCTGCTTATTTATGATAATGCAATATTCGCGCCCTTCAGAGGAAGCAGGTCAAATCCTCTCTGCACCAATAATGAAGGCACAAGCGCCTCCCACACCGTGAAATTGCATAAAACATGCAATATGACACAATGAAATATACATGATGGGATTTTTCCCGTGAGGTTGAAAATTATGGTGAGGAAAGGACAAGAATGTCATCAAGACACCTGTATAACGAGCAATAATCTGAATAATAATCATAAAGAGTGACCAGAAGACCATGATATTGTCAGAGAGCGATGCGATTTTAATGCCGATTTATAACTAGAGCTAAGATTTTCAAAAAATTCTGTATTTACAGTTTATATATTTATATGTATACAGTGCATGCACAAAAAAAGAAAATGCTTTCTCTCACTTATAAAAACCCTTTTGACTGCCGTAGCATGATATGATATATTCGTTTTCCTTTGTTTCATGTTCTTATTACGCCATAATTGTTAACGAACACAAACACTGCATGCTGTGTTATGTAAATGAACCCTAACCGTTTCCACCTCTAATAGTTTGTTCTCATTTAAGGGACCGTAGGTCACTCTCTTCCTGTATCGGCAACACCATCTGACAAGGGGACTTGACCTGCTGTTGTCTTACAAATGAGAGGGAGAAAAAAGCTCAGCCAGAGGAATGGTTCTCTATTTAATTAAAGTAATGATTTTATTATCAATCAAAAGCGGCAGCTGATGAAGTTACAGTCCCAGAGGTGAAACGAGAATTGTGTTTTTCATTCCTTATGCATTATTTTGACATTATTTAATTTTATTTTATGAACAGAAAAAAAGATACACAAAACATGAAATTATATGTAATGAATTCCTTTTATAAAATAAAACATTAATCCCATAAAAAGACAACAAAATGTGAATATGGCATCAAGAGTATTTAATAATTAATGTGCTTTTTATACAGAAAAACCAACAGGAAATGGGTCAGTGCTGTTATGCAGCAAATTGTTAACTTGGAGCTTTGAGTAAAAAAAATAAAATCATTTTCAAAAACAAGCCCTACTAAAGTGTAAATAAATGATGTATCATTTAATTAATTACACAACACCATAATTTGTGTCATTAAATCCATTGCTAATACTCACTAATGTTTGGGCTGGATTTAGTTTTCCCTCCAAAAATGATATTACTTCCTGGTGCGTGATGGATGGAAAGCGATATTGAGGGCAGAGGTAAAAAACATGAAATGATCATCAATTTAAATTTGTTCTCAAGAAAACAGAGGGAAACGGAGAGAAATAAAACAATGAAACAGTTAGAATATTTATTAATAATTTACTAGATTTGCAAGTCAAAAGCTTGGGGATATGGCGTGCAAATTGCAAAATCCATGCAAACCGAATTAGTGAAAATCATTTCAAATTCAATCATATGTTCAGTTAATCGTGATGCCATTATTGAACATAACTATTTGCGTATATAATATTTCATCCAGTATATAAAGTTACATGATGGAGATTTTAAAATGTAGACACAGTAGGAATGACCCAAATACAATATTAAATACAGCATGAAATAAAAGCTGTCACATCTTACTTATTAAATTTGTGAGGTTGGGTTCCATTTGTTTATTCTTTTTTTTTTACCTATGACACTAATTTAATAGTTTGTATACAATGTGCTCTACATTTCACCTCATTTCTCCATACAGCACACGAAAAAAAGTTACAGAACGGTATTTTACTTTCCGTGGAACTGCACAACAGGAGGAAGAGAGATGAATTCCCTACTGCTCCTCATCTTTGAATTAAAAGAGCAACAGGATGTCAAACCGTTTGTGAATCTGGGATAAAACACGGACTCACTCCTCAGCCAGTTAGCAACTCTCTGTGGGTTGCAGGAAACTGCATTAATAATGTCCAGCAAAGCATGGTCCCTAATTAAAACACTTCCCAGTGGGAGTACACAGGACTGGGACAGAGAAAGACAACGAATGCGGAGAGACAGACAGAGAGGGAGACAGGATTAGTGAGGGCCCTGGGACACATAAAGAGGTGGAGCCACAGCTGGAACGGTCATGTTGCCAGGAATAGACATGAAATATGAAAAACAAAAGATGAACTGGAAAAGATGGAGCAGAATAGGAACTCGAGACACTGCGTGCATGTATTTATTTATGTATGGTGTAATATTTCTACAAGCCTCTTTACTACTAGCACCACAGTGTGTTTGTGTGTACGTGTGTGTGTGTGTGTGTGTGTGTGTGTGGTGTACAGTACAAGGACAGAAGATGTGTTGATAAATGCGCTGCCATAAGGACTAAAGTATGACGTGTCATTGAAGGCCTAGTGATCAGACGTCCTCTCTCTCTCTTTCTCTTGCACAGTTCTCTAACACATACACAAACACACACACATTTGCACTGTCATCGCTGAGACACCCCTCAAAACGAAATAATGCAAAATCAAAGAAACAGACAAACGTGTTTTGTTATAGTCACAATATAACACCCAAAGCAGGGCTAAACGTTTGGAAAATGCCTTTTTATCTTTCTTCCACAATTTCACGCAACATTTTTCATTTCAAATTATATTATTGGCATGACAAACCTAATGATATTATCTAGCCTATTTGAATACGTTTAAAATATTTTGTTCTTCAGTGGAAGGAAAAATATCTGACCTTTTATATGAAGCAGTTCAGACAAATTCTTATAAAAACAAAACATAAAATATGTTATTTTTCATCATAGCTTATTATTAGTATTAGTATTATTAAAACATGAAAATGTTGTCTTCTGAGAGCCTTGTCATTAGTAATAGTATTATTACTTTTATTATTAGCATTTTACTAAATCTTGATCTTGTGTGTGTGTGTGTGTGTGTGTGTGTGTTTGTATTTTATATATATATATATATATATATATATATATATATATATATATATATATATATATATATATATATATATATATATATATAATCTGCTCACTAAAAATAGACAGCACATAATAGCATGCTTTATTTCCATAGCAATCCATGAAGTTGAGCGGACGGAAACGAGAAAGCAGGAGGAAAAACTGATTCATTCACTGTAGGTGATCTTCATTAAATAATGTAGCCCGTTAACAACAGAGCACTAGATCCTGTTTGGACAATTCCAGTGCATTTGAAGGCCATTAGAGCCCTGTGCTATGTGTGGAGGAAATCACTAATGAACAGAGAGTTATATTAGTCTCTTAATAACCGTGTGTCTATCTGTGTAGCAGCTAGTCCCACTGCAGTCATTTGCTGCCATTTTCTCGCCTACAGAAGCAGCCCGGCTTCACAATTACTCTTCTTCATGATAGCTTCCTGTCAAACAGGAGTCTTCCCCCTATTCAAATGAATGGCTACTGTGTCCCACCAGAGGCAGAACACAGGTCTCGGATCAGGAAAAAAAAAATGGCTTCGGCATCCATTCAGAGCTCTGTTGGTGCCCTTTTAGTGTGCAGCGAAGCTGGAACGGACGTTAAGAGGCTGCTGGCTCCGCTCAGCATTTGCATTGATGACCTTGATGGGTCAGAGGAACCAGAGGTGTGTAATCGGCAATGGATTTTTAGTGAATCCTGACAGACAATGAGCTGTTTAATTTGCGGGCAGAGGCAGATAGCGTCTGCGAGGAGATGAAATACATGATAGAGAGAAAGAATGAGAGAAATATGAGGAGAAGGAAGAAGAGAAGATGTGACGTGTGTGTGTTGGGGGTTGGGAGGGGGGGGTTAAACTGCAGATGCAGTTATTGATTTCAACCCTACCGTGTGTTTGCCACTGTTAAAACACAAGGACATGTTACAGACCACATCATACTGACCATCCTCTGACATTGACACTTCCGGATAAAGTACATGTATCCAATGCTTACCTAATAGGGAGTTTTATGTTAAATAAACATACGTTAACTGTTGTGATTTATTTATTTAATGATTTATTTTAACGTCATGTCAATGAACAAAATGTCTTCAAAATAATAATCGTGGCCTTATTGTGCAGCCCTAAAAAACAAACACATAAAACCTGTCATCTTAAATGTATTTTTAATAACAAACAAACAAAAACAAATAAGTAAATACAATTTTAAAGGGGTTGAGGAAAGATATATTACATAACATTTTAATATGCAATAGCCATACTGTAGTTTTTGATTGATCAATGCGGCAAAAACAAAAAAAGACACTACATTTGCACTATGATAAAACGATAAAACTATAGCTAATTTTCGTAATAGAAATGCTAAATGCTAATGCTAGCCCGTTGCACATAGTATTTTACATTAAAGACAGCATTTCATTGGACTCAACTGTATGTGTCCCTGTGACTTTTAGCTAATGAAAAGTCATTTTTTTATTGACTTTAACTAATAGAATACACAGTATGAAAGAGATAAAAGATTCCTGGATACTGTATTTGGTCATTTAGCACACAGTAGGGTACAGTGTGAAGTTTCAAGCCAGTAAATAAAAACATAATTACATTGCATTCTTTGTATCTTTCTGTGATCGCGCACACACACACACACACACACACACACACACACACACACACACACACAGTAGAAATGTCTGCAGGGATTTGGCTAAACTGGCCGAGTGGCTAAAAGGGATCATGGCGGACATCCATCTTTTGAGAGGTTTGTGTGTGTGTGTGTGTGTGTGTGTGTGTGTGTGTGTGTGTGTGTGTGTGTGTGTGTGTGTGTGTGTGTGTTTGTGTGTACTAAAACATTCATCTGGCAGTAAATCTAGATTAAAGTCTGAATAACCCTGAATGTCACGGTGGCTAAAAAAGCACTAAATATTGTTTTATATAATTGTGTTAGATGATAAAACTGTAATTTTATTGTCTTATATGAAGCTAATTATAATTTTTATAGTTAAGTCTCTTTTTCAGGTGGCAAACTCTTTCAGCAAAAACAAGTGCAGACTACCTAACACACAGAATCTGGGGGAAACTACCAACTATCTAGACAAAGCTTTACCTTCTAACAGTTTCCAGACTGACAGTTTTATTTCACCTTCCGTAACTTGACTAGACAGACATTTTAGCTAATGAACTTAAATGAGTCAGCTGTTCATTAGGTAAGAAGCTGAACAAATACACATAACTGACATAATGAAGTGAGAAAACAAAATGAGATTAATATACACAATCAGTTAATTACGAGTTAAATAATCAGCCAATTCATTCATTGTTGTTGCGTTCTGTCAACTATAATTATTTGATTTACTTAATTCTTTTGTTTTTAATCATCCAATCACATTGCAGATAAATTGCATGGACCCCCGTTAGCCACACACGAGACAACTTTTGCCTTGATTACGCCTCGATTAGATATCTGGACGCAATGAAAGTCAAAATCCGCAGATTTTGGAAATGATATCTACCGTGTAGAATGTGCTCAGATTGTAAAAGTCGTGTTGTGAATTCCAGTCTTCGCACACACTGATGCAAGTGCACTACTGAACTTGACCATGACCCAGCAAATGTAAGCACATGCCAGAACAGTCACAACAAACACACACAAACTCACACACACACACACACAGAAGATGTGGTTGAGTGTGCAGCGTGGCAGGTGGTAGTTGTGTGAGACTGGTGTTAATGGCTCACCTGGCACAAGGCTCATGCCCACACATCCACACTCACTCACACACACACACAGAAAGGCGGTGAGATGCCAGCTGTTACCCTGGCGACCTGCATGGCTGCGAGGATCCATGAAAAGAGAGTGATAGCTAAAGACGTTGTGTGTGCATGTGTGTCTGCAGGTGGGCTGGGCCGCCCAGAGGGGAAGCTATGGCAGGCATACTAATCACGCTCAGAGATAGAACTGGAGATCAGTATATGATACTAGCCACATATCACAAACAACTCAAATCAAATTCAGTCCACAACCAATGAACATGCACAAAAAAGAACACAACTCGGGAATATGCGTCTCCCTCAGGATACTAAAACTCAGAAAATATGGAGCTGACATCCAGCACAGAAGCAGGTGGAATCGCTCATAGGAATTGCTCAGAGGTTGCTTTTTCATAGCTGAGGAAATGTAATGGAGTTCTCAGTTATATTTCATTAAAGTATCTAAAATATTGAAGAGTCTAACATACAGTAAATATATCATACTGTGTTATATTTTGAGTGGGGTATTCCTTTTAAACAACAGTTACACAAAAAGTTACTAAAGTTATATTGTTGCACCACCAACACATATAAAAGCAAAACGAACAACTGTATATCAGATTTTATTTTAAAGTGGTTTAAAGGATTAGTGAACTTCCAGAATGAAAAATTGTTGATAATTTACTCATTGCTACAATATGTCATCCGTGTCTTTCTTTTTTCAGTAAAAAGCTTTTGAAGAAAACATTGCATTATTTCTCTCTATATAGTGGACTTCAATAGTGGCCAGCAGTTTCAATGCAGCTTCAAAGAGCTCTTCATGATCCCAGCCATTTTTGGAAATTACCAATAATTTCAGCTGGGATCAGCATATGCATTGAAACAGCAGTTTGGACCTTCAACCTATTGGCCACCATTAAAGTCCACTACATAAATAAAAATGTTTTCCTCAAAAACCCTATTTAAAACAATAATTTTCACAATTCCATTGGTGATGCAAGTGATGCACAAATCAGCTTATCTTGTTTTCGATTTTTACTTATAGGTCATGCATAATTTAATATGCTTAGATCTTAGACAAAAACATTGTATTTGCAAAGATTTGACCGGTAGTCCTGCATAAATACTATACTGTAGCATTACTGTACATTCTGTTTTTTTCATCTCAAAGCAAACTAATCTGAAAATTGGATAGCGTCCATACATGGCAGCATGTAACATCTGGCCAGCAGCAGGTCGGCAGATCCAAACATGCAGCTGTGCCCATGTATATACAAGTGTATGTGTGTCTGAGAATATACAGAAGATATGCTGTTAAGCTTCAGATCTTCTTAAATCTGATCCGCAAGGCTCCACCGGGAGAGGCACGACTCTGTGTACTTACGCTAATTAACCATGAGCACCCGAGATGAATAACCCCCAGGACCATGCTGATTTTTACAAGACTGTGTATCAGTGGAGAAAAACAACACAGCTGTTTGTGAGTTTTAATTCCTTGTATGTTATGCTCACAAGGAAATCTAATGCAAACAGGACATTGTTTATGCTTTAATCCAACTTTCTATTGTATGTCATTCTCCAAAAACTATCAAATTATTGTAATAGCCTTAAAGTGGACCCCACAATATCTATCTATCTATCTATCTATCTATCTATCTATCTATCTATCTATCTATCTATCTATCTATCTATCTATCTATCTATCTATCTATCTATCTATCTATCCATCCATCCATCCATCCATCCAAGAATAGAAGGTTATGGAGTATAGGGGGTATATATATATATATATATATATATATATATACGTATATATTTATGTTGTTGATATATATGAGCAACAATGATAAATAGTTTCTACAAGGGATGAAAATGCTTTATGGGTCTGTTCGGGGTGGGTGGGGTTTGTTCAGAAACATGCTAAAATAAAAGGATTTTGGTTCTAATCTATTCTCTTTTGAACAGATTCCACAAATCAGACAAAAATGAGACATTTTGTGTGCTGCAGTGTGAAGATTCACATCCATTCTATTTTACATCTGATTGTAAAACGATCCTCCCTGTTTAGAAATGGGATGAGAGCGTACCAGAGGGCCATAAACGCTAACGAACAACGCATGTAAAGACTTTGGCTCGGAGTGCCAGTGTGAAGCATTTATCACCAAATGCTGTCTGTAACAGTCCAATAAATGATGAATGATGGAAGGAGGCTTCCACAGCACCTGCTCCCCTCATAACAATGGCAACGGATTAGGACAGGGTTGAGGAAAATGGCAAAACCTGTTAGCCAGCGGGCCGAGACAGACGTATCGCAACAGAAAGAGAGAAAGATAGAGCGACAATGGGATGGCGGCAAAAGAGAGTAAGTCCATCTGTTACTACAATGGTGCTCCAAATGCCGCTCCACGGCTGATATTTACATGAGCTTATCCGGCACAGCTCATTCCCAATACAAATCTACGAACAAGCGGCTCTACCAGAGCAAAACACGGTAGCAACACAGCCACAAATGCTATGTAAATAACAATATAGCGGCAATAGGTCAGTTGGGAGCAAAGGAAGCTGGTGTTTCCATGGAAATGACAGGACGGAGAGTTTGGGGTATTGCACAGGTACGTGCACGCACTTAACTCAAACTCATAAACTCAACACAAACTTTTCCTTTTTCAACACTCGAGTCCCCACAGGAGTGAAGCAGCTCCTCATTAATAGCTAATTACGAGCACTAGAGATACAGCTTGAAACATTATGTGGCAGACACTAAAGCTAATCAGCATTCAGACAGGGTGGCTCAGGAATACGCCTGAAGCAGCTCAGGCATTCGCGGATTGGTTCGCAGCGTATCCAGGGCAGTTCCAACTACAGGCTGGGGAATATGCTTTTCAGTTGGTCATGGAGGGCTTTTGATGGGACCATGAAGAGTCTTGACTTTTAGGTGAAATTATGCACATCCTGCTCAAAACAAAGTGTTCTTGTAAGTTTCTTGGTGTTAGACAAAATGTATTAGACAAGGTTTTGAAAGGGTATAATCCAGCATGGCATGTCGTTGGGTTTCTAAACAGGCAGGTTTGTTTTAAGGCCTTTGTAAGTCTCTTTGAAGAACCAGCGGGATCTTTGTAGTGTGTTTGCGTGCAACTGGGAGGGAAAGCCTGTGTACAAAAACCTGCGTGTTTCCGTTTGCGTGTTATGTGTACTGTTGTTTCCTTCCTCCAGAGGAGTTTGGAAGCATATGGACCGGTTCATTAGAACTAATGTGCCATAATAGTACGTTGCTCACGAGGCTTTTTCACAAAGCGTTGCCAGTGATAACAAAGCAATCATTTCTAACAAGCCGCATTAACATAGAATCAGCTACGAGAATCCCAGCGGTGAGCTAGTCATCCCTGCTTTTTACAACAAAGATGCCTTTCAGAGGGTAAAAATATGAAGCAAGAAAGGTGCAGGTCTTTCTTAGGTCCACTCATCTCCGTGTTTCATTACCTCGCTCTTCACATTAGTCCCATTATCCATCTCAAGTGATCTAAACAATGCTAAACAGGTTCTACATGGTGATGTGATAAAATTAACTAACGCATTGTAACATTGGGTTACAATGTTGTTCTTGGCTTAATTGACTTTCAGTGAATGAACAAATATAATTTAAATGTTCTTTAAAACACACACACGCACACACATAACACACACTCAAAAAGCACGAGGATAAGTAAATGACAGAATTTTTTTTTTGTCTTTTTTTACAACTATTCTTTAAAATGTAAGAAGATTCAATGGTTTTTAATAAGGCTGCATAATTAATAAAAAAAAATAATAATATGACTCGTTTGTCCACAAAAATAAAAGCGTAATTGCTTTAAGTTTGAAAATAAATAAATTAAGACAGCTTTGAATATTACTCTTGAAAGTGTACAGTTGTATTGTGAAAAAATAATAATATAATATATAAAAGTAATGTGTCTGTTGTTGTTTGGTGGTCTTAAAAAGATTTGTTTTATTTTAGAATGAAATATTCCAATAATATTAGTTATACTACCAATCATCTTCATCATCACAAAAATATCATAATAATTATTTTTTACGGTCATAATGATATACAGTATACGATTAATATAATACAATAAACACACATTTAATCAGTAAGAAATCAGTATCCACTTAAAAGATTCATTTCTGTGCCTGAGATCCCCAGGTTTTATTTCTGTTGCCTCATTTCCTCTAAAGCTACAGGAAGTGATGGAAGTGAACCTCTCTCTCCTTTCTGACTGCTGTTAACTTGCTCTGACAGGACTGCTTTGCTCTCTGTGCAGGTCTCTCACTCCCCACTTCCTCATCCAAGCCTGAGTGCCTTTACAGCCACAAGGAACCTGTTCTTTTTGAATCGCCACACGTGAATGATCAGCAGCACCGCACAGGCAGCACAGGACTTTCCGGAGGTACGTCTGAGAAAAGAAAGGTGGTGATGAGTGATAGATTCACTCCATTATGTTCTGCTCTAGGTCGAGTGTGAGAATAGTCTGATATTATTCCTGCTCATCCCTAAAATAACCACGAGATCCCCACAGGAAACCATAGTACTGGACGGGAGACTGACAGAACAAAGTAGATAAAGAGGAAGTGGAAGAAGAATTAGATACAGTGGAAAAACATCCAGATATAGTATTCCTACAAGGTATTACAGAGAACAACACATTTATGTGTTATATTTTTTCATTAAAACAAAATTCCATAAATTTGACCCAACTGACAAATTCTCAAGGAAATGTCCTTCTATCAGCATTTATACATGCATCAACAAAAACTGTTCTGGTAACCTTGTTTTGGAGGATTCTGTTAAGCCTTGGTTATTCTCACAGGTATTTGACATCTCTGGCTTTTAGTTGAATTTTTAACAAGTATTTGAAGGTATTAAAACTACTGTGTATTTACCATTTGTGTTTATTGAATTTTAAAATGCAATAAAAGGATATTATTACCACAGAATAGGCAACTCTTTTCTAATTTATATTGTGTATTGTGACTTTATTATTTTCTATTTCTAAAAGATAGATAGACAGATTTATTTATAGTTAAAATGTCTAGATTTATTTAAATGTATTTTTTTTATTTAATGTATACTTGCATTTCTGGTTAATTCATTTCTTTAAAAAAATTGTGTATATCTATTTTAAAAATATATTTTACAAATACAAAAGAGCACATACACACATGTTGTGTTTCCATGTTTTAAAGGCGTAATGGTTTTTATACTGTATAGACTGTATACATTATTGTCCAACCCTACACCTAAACCGACCCTTTACAGGAAATTACTGCCATGTATTATTATTATTATTATTATTGTTTTTATTTAATCCTGTATGTTTTAATAAGCTTGTTTCCTCATGGGGACCTAAAAAAATGTTCCCACAAGGTCAAAAATGACTGGTATTCCTATTATTGTGGAGACACTCTGTCCCCATAAAGTGATAAATGCCAGGCGCACACACACACACAAACACAAACACACACACACACATATATGTTGTTTAAGCAAGCACTTTTGTATCTCTAAAATTGCATTTTATGTTAAATAAATCCATTCATTTAAATAACTCTGAACTTGACTGAGAAAATGTCACACACTGCCTTAGGCACAAAACTGTCTAATTCCAGGTTTATCATGGAAATCTGTGTTTTTGTGCAGCGATAATTATTTAGGAAAAAACATGTGATAACATCCATACATAATGAAGGGTTTTTCATATTGTTTTAAAATGAGGTCAAACGTTTCTAGAGTTCTCTGGCGGTACACCGATGCCCCAGACTGGACCCAGCTGAGATTCCAAGATCAGCGAGGCATGGCTTTGGCACTCCACTTGATCCCACTCACTTGTGGATATGGATAGTGATTTTGCGACAGATTAGAGCCAAGGACATTTAGCCTGCGAAAATGCTGTCAACCTGCAAATCTCCATATACATGCAAGAGCCATTTCCCAGTGATTATACTGAGTTGATGGGCCCATCCGGAGAAACGCGAGGAGAAAGGGAGGGGCAGCTGAAGCCCAGCTGAGTGAATTCTAATCAAGCCGACCCTTAATCACTAGGTGTGAATGAGGAGTGGGATTCGTTAAAAGTTGAGGTCTCTTACTAGTATTGCACTGGGATTGATTGCGGGAGAGATTTACAGCCGCACCAAAGCACCTTTTTACTCGCAGCCCGCCATAAACCACAGCAGAGCCGCTGAGAAGCCATGGCAACGGGAGTCCAGCACGTACGCACATCCCACCGACAGCATCTCCAACTGGGAGAGAAGAGGATCAGAGCGGAACAGAGAGAGAAACGGGAGGAACAGACACAACCAAGAGTTTGCAAAGGAAGCCAGCAATTAACTGTAGCAAAAAGGGATGCGCTCACTTTCGTCCAAATGCTTTGCGATTCGTTTTGATGATGTCTTGCTGAACATTTTGTACGTCCCATTTTTTCCCAGCCCATGAATAAATTATAAGTCCGCTTTTTAAGAGATATACATCAACAGATTCAAGACAGCAGTGGTGCAGAAGAGCAAAAGCCGATCCAGAAGGACTGATAAGGTGTTGTAATCGCAGTATAAACCTAATGAATTCTGCCTCCAACAAGATAAACATTCTTTGAGGATCACCTGTGAACACTTATTGCACATCAGAGCCTTTTAAAGATAATGAATTACACTGTGCACACATTAACACATCGCTTGGTCTCAACTCTGCCTTAAATCTATTGATATACTAGTAGTACTATAAGAACACACTTAACTGTTGACAGATACCTGTTTAAAAGGTGTAGTCTACACAAAAAAAGTTAATTCTGGCATATGAATGAAGACTGGGGCTGTAGAGTTTCAAAAAAGAATATATTGTAAAAGTGGTCCATAAAAATTTGGCACTTCAGAAGAGTTAGGTGGACTTGATCACCCTGATTCATTTAAATTGAACGGTTTAAAAATGGTTTCACTGACAAATTTTATATCAGAACATAAACTTTTCAGCAAAGACCCAGGAATAGCACCTTTATCTGATGATTCATTGAAAAGATTTAACTTAAATAAGCACTGATTCAAAAACCAAATATCAATATTTCACTCAAGAAATATCTTCAAAGAGGCAAAATGAGCTCTTTTATCCATCCAATTCATGAATGAATCATTCAGTTTTGTGAACTGAATCAACTGATTCAAAAGATTTAACTCAAAGCAGAACTGATTCACAAATCACACATCAATACTTGTACGCTCATGAATCGGTTGATCTTCAAAGAGCCAAGAAGAGCTCTTTTATCAGTCAGTTTAAACCAGTTTTCCGAACTGAATCAAGTGAACAATTTATTTACAAATTAGACATCAGTACTTCACTCATTAACTTGAAAACATTTATGGAACTTTCTTTCTTTGAGGTCTTAACAGCCTCAATCTCCCTATCACTTTGAAAAAGTTCACTTTATAACAAAAAAATCACCTTGTCTTTTTCGCGGGAGAAAAAAAACAGTCAGAATTTTAATTTTATGGTTAACTATTCCTTTAACTCCAAAGGATACAGGATACAGTGGGGAACTCTGATGTATTTTTGATCACCTGGCATGCTGAAGTTAAAGAGTTCCACCACTATGGCCATTTGTCGAGGGAGGCTGTTATCTCTATGGTAACTGTAATGGAGGAAGAAGCACTAATTTGCAGGTTTTTTACATATCATTCATCCATAGCACAACTCTCCAGACGCTCGCCCATACACCAGTGGCCTACAAATGTGCGAAGTCATTTTTCAGCCTGAGAGCAATCTGAAAATTAGTCCCCACTTTTGAGGCATCCAAAGAAAGCCTGATCCGACTGATTGCTGTGTTGCTGTCTAATGCGACTGACTCGTCAGCGACTAGATATTCAACCCTTCTCACAGACACAAGTGCCTGTCAGGATCTGAGGATGACTGATCATAAAAGAGAGGCAGAAGATGGGAAAAGGAGTGGGGACAGGACAGTAATGGCGACAGTTATTGAAGTTCACTCACGACTGAAGTATCTAGCCTTAGTTCGCAAATTACGCTCCTTTCTATCACTGATGACTTATTTGGACTACTGTGTATCTAAACATGCTTTTTAAGCCTGTTTGGAAAGCCTTGGGGATGACAATTAACCTTGACTGTAAAGTTATTTTATCTTTAGCTGTTGCAGTCATGGCCCTACTAAAGTAAATGAACCTTAGCCAAGCTCTCCTTTGTCTAGCAGCCGTATTATCCCATCTACAGTATATGGAGTAAAGAGTAATTAGAGTTAATGTTGAAAAGTAGACTCTCTTTTTACACAACACTCTAATGATACCATAGTCAACCTGTCAGGAAATTTACACATGGCTATTCACGGTGACTAATGACATGGGCCTGCAAGAATCAATGAAGATCGTGTGAACTGGGATGAGATTCATTCTTCGGCGCTGGCGACTCGGTTTCAATTTTCTTTGACTTTACAAGAAGAGGAACTAAAGAACTTTAATAAGCGTGTATACATGAAAGATAAATAGTTTACTTTGTGGTCGTGTCCGACACCTGATCAATAGGGTAGTGTCTAATGAAAATGTCATGCAAATTGTTAATTTAGCTTTGTCTGGCAGTAATTAATGAGTATATTGATAATTAGCATGCTGTCGACACCATGCAAAACAAGCCCTTTGATCCAGCTTAATAGCCATTATGTAATTTAGAGAACACTTCATCTGGTGCAGCACGTCTAGTAGTAACAGGAAACTGCATCAGTGCAGGCTAAGTGGGTGACATGTTGCCGTCATGTAGGCTTAGTAAGAGCACACAAACACTTAAGATATAAATAACATTATGTCAACCTACACTGCAAAAAGTGGTACTTTCTTCAATGAAACTATTAAAGTGCCCCTATTATAGATTTTTGACAATTACCTTTACGGTGTGTAACACGGCCCTAAGTAAATGATCACATCCTGCAAAGTTTTAAATCTGAAAGTGCACCATGTGTAAAGCTATTGTCTCTCAAAAGAAAAAGTTAGCATATTAGCATATTAGCCCGCCCACGTGTTGGTCTTTTAGAGTTGGTCTGAATGAAAATGCTAATTCTCTAGGTAAAAATAGCGGTTTCCCCGGTAACACTGTACACAACAACCATAAACGCAGCTTTATCAGGCATTACCGATTGATGAAATGAGAATGAGACCAATCGGACCGATCCCTGCAGATTAGCGGCATGCAGATGAAGCGGTTTGGGAAAATTAATTGTGAAACTAATTATTTGGGAGTCGTTAAGCAAGTAAGGTATAAATAAATGCAATGCAATGTTTTCGACCTTCTGTTTGACCTTTTGACGCAGTCTGTTGTCAGGAACTCCCGAAAACCAAAATATGAACCTTCCATTACCCATAATAGGGACACTTTAAACAATTCTACATTCATATTCAATTCAAGCATGCGCATAGAAATAAAAACTATATTATATATAACCATATTATAACTAAAACTATAAAACTATATTATCTTTTGATATTTACGATTAGATATATTTAGAAATGCTATGTAAGTAATATGTTTATAAGCAGATTTGAATAAATTTCAAAAAATTAAGTAAAATCTACATAGCCGCATGCTGCTGGTTGCTCCCAGCATGCACCCGGGCATGAATAATTAATAAGGCCGCATGTTTTCACTGTTTGCCAGTTTCACTGTTGCTGTTGACTTTGTCGTGTTTAGTATCTTGCTGTTTTATGACGTCTAGAGTTTGCAATTGCCCATTTTTGCTCAAAAATTAGCCCTTGATTGTTACTATTATCATGTCTTAAGTTGTGCGTGTGTGTGTAGTTCCTGGTTTCCTTAGATGTTAGAGAGTTTAACCCAACATGCAATAGCCACATCACTGGGTTGTTTAAAACATGTATTAAAGAAAAGTCCACATTTCTGTAAAACATCTGTATATATTGCTCATTTTAAGCATTACCTTTTTTTATTTATTATTGTATGTTCCTGGTCTTACTGTATCTTAACTACCTCAATCTATTTTGATATGAAACTCAATTTTTTCACTTTCCAATAAACCCCATATGAGAAAAAAAAAATCATTTTGCATGTTGTTAATGTTTTTTACGTTTTTACTTGTTGCCTTGTTACGTGTTTCAAATATGTCAAATGATTTAATAAAAAAATACATGGTTCACTAATAAAATACAAAAAGAAGCTGAGAGGAGTTTTCTAGGCATGCCACGATCTAGGGAGACATTGGTAGAAAAACAGGTGTTTTAATATTAAAAATACTATTGTCATCATCTGGAAGAAAAAAGGGGCAAAAGAATGCACTTAAAAACAGTATCAACAACTACAAAAATACAGTGTCAAAGCTGCTTTACTAATGCTTCATAGACACTTGTTTTTAGTTTATTTTTGGAAAGACGTTTTAGAGACAACCTCCCTCAAGTATACTCTCTGTAAGTAAAATTCATCAAGCTGGTGCTGAGAGTGTCCCGTCCATTGGGAACCTTTTTGGCACTGAACCTAATCCGTTCACTTATATGAGAAAGCTAACCTGTTATACAGTACATCCCAACTCTCATGTCACACACACTGTAGTTTGAACAAAACCGACTGAAACGCTCAGAGTTTTAACCTTGATCTACACAATGCAGATTTATAACCAAATGAATCTGTCTATGATTGCTTATTCATTACTACTGTGCGCACATTATTGCTGTTATAAACTCCAAATAGCACAAAACGCTCTGGAATGAATATGTATAATATCTGAAAAAGAGTTTTTCTAAATCGCTTTACCTCTTACATTGCATTTGGTATATTGCTGTCAAACAATTAATCACATCCAGAATAAATGTTTTCGTTTACATTATATATGTATACTGTATGTACTGTGTATATTTATTATGCACTGTATATATAAACACACACATACAGTATACATTTAGAAAATATTTATGTTAATGTTTACATTTATACATTAATAATTCTTATTTTTCTTAAATAAATGCATGCTTGTGTTTTTTATTTATACAAAATAAATCTCCATAGTATCCTCACATTTTTATGCTCACGTAATTATGATTAATCGTTCGACAGCACTGATTTAAAACCATCAAATATACACTCGCTGGGTCTTATTCAAATGTTGTGTGTAAACCCAAATGATTTCATGGGAAAAAAATTGCTTAATTCATTATAAACATTTTGCACATAACATTTGCATGAAGGAATTCATATAATAAACTTAATGTAATATAAATAGATAAAAAAAAAGATTTAAAAAAAATCGGTTTTAAATCCAATGTACCCTGTTACATAAACCTTTTCTGAAAATAATTCTTTAGAATCCTCCATGAACTGTGTGACATTGGCTTGTTCCTGTTTCCAAGGGCTCATTCGCATCATAAAGAGGTTCACAAACATTTATAAACACATCACAAAACACATAAAAATGACTGGTATGACTAGATCTAATTCAGACGCTGACACGTAAACAAACTGAAGACAGATCTGGAGTCACTCTAAAATCCTTCCCATTATTGACTTAGAGCTCTTAAAGGAACTACCCACAATCCTCTTCTCCCTCCCAGCACAATAAATCTACCTCGTTAAAGATAGCACGGCCCATGACAATCACATTATTCCTTATCAACGATTCAAACTCTGGAAGAACCACACAGAGTGATGAGCTATAGATCTCCGTCATATCCAGCGCTCATTGCCCTACATATACCTGCTCAAGGATATTTGCCTAATGAAACCAACACCGGCGCTTAACGATCGGATGGCCTCGGACATAAAACCCGAGCAAATGTGACTGTAATGCTTGAATATGAGGCGAGCAAACATTGAAAATACACTCGTCATATTGTCTACTTGTCGAGAGACCAATTACAGAAATATAGCAAATCAATGTGAGTAAATGGAAAAGAGAGAAGAGGGGATGAAGAGGTGAGGGGTTGGTCCTGGAGGAAAGCAACAACACATACCAACATTTCATCCCCTCATATCACACATTATTGCCGTATTGATTTGTTGTCATTGATTAGCGATGTTCACGTTCAGCTGTTTTCTTTAGAGTGCTTATCAGTGTGTGTGTGTGTGTTGTTCCACACAGGTAGGGAATGAAATACTCAAATCTCAATTAATTCAGATGGAAAACATTGACCTGCGAGAAGTTAGGAAGGCCTGATTTGCTAGCACACTTTTCTTTCTACTCTCACGCTCTTTCCTCCTCTCTCCCTCTCTCTCTCTCTGGGAGTCATTAACATCCCTAAGAACTCCATTAACGATACTGATAACCCTCTGCATCATAGAGACAGCTAGAGTGTAGCACCCCACTGACACTCACACACACACACACACACACACTCACACACAAAAGCGTGCGTGCGTGTTTGAGTGTGCGTTAACTTCTTATCTTTAAACAGCTCTCGCTGCATCAGGCCAACGCAACATTACCAACAAATGCAAACAGTAATTTGCTTTACTTTGGTGTTTATTCATTATTTTTGAGGCAACAATGGTTATAGGTTTTGTGAATATACCGTGGCATAAAATAAATGTCACACTCAGAGCAGAGCAACAGCAAAATTGCTTGTGTAACATTTCTTATTTATGAATATAAAATATATCACTATTATATAATGGGTGAAAACATGAAAATGATGAATAAAAATATAATAATATCACACATGATGGTGATAAATGATAAAAACAGTGCTGTTATGGATGAAGTTTAAAGCTATTCTGGCACAGAAACACAAGATGTCTTGAAAACAAGATACGAGTTTTGAGTAACTTCTTGTTTTTTGGAAAAATCGCTCACTCATCGCTGATAAAGTCATTCGTTTTGTGACTGAATGAATCAGAAATAAATTATTTAACGGCTTTGCAATAAATTATAAAATAAATGCTATGAAGTAAATGTTGATATTGAGTAGGTTAACATTTAGCTTTAGATACAAAATAAGCTGATATATATATATATATATATATATATATATAATATATATATATATATATATATATATATATATATAAAAACACACACACATACACAGACTTTTTTTTTTTGCTCTGCCAACGAGAAAAGCTCCAAAATGTTTATGAATTCACAAACATTTTAAGCAAATCAGTTAAGTGAATGATTCAGTTACTTAAAAATCTGTTGTTTATCTTCTGAATGAATCACCAGTATTGAATGAATGCGTTTAAGTAATTAATGATGCCTCAGTAATACAGACAGCCACTTGATGCCTGATGGCTTACTGAGAAAATAGACATTGTATTATCTGTAAAATCTAACTTACTCATAATATTAATATTACACTCACACTCATACTGTTGGTCTACTATACATAATCACACATGAATTCACCCATAGTTCATAGGCTACCGTGGTTATTACTGTATGACTTCCAATTGACTGATCAACCAAACCGCAGTGGATTGCACTAACAAAAGTAATATTGAGGGCTAGATCCGTATGAAAAAAACACACTTTTTAAATTAACAACAGCATATTTCCACTGTTTAGAGTGTAACACTGTACTTTTATGTTAGACAGAAAGACAGAGAGAGAGAAAATTAAAGTGCAAGATGGGACTGTGAGTGCTTTGAGGTGATTGGTTCTTGCATTTGCATTTGCATTTGTAATTCCATCATATGAATAATTTCTCGCCCGCTCTCCTAAATCACACTGAGTTGGGCCTTGCACAGTGAGACTGGGAAAAAAATGGGTACTTGTCCTTTATAGACCGGTACACATGAGGGTTGTTCTCAACTATAAAACAGCATTTAAAAACAGCTTGACTTCACATAATAGAATACATGCTGTAGATATCCTATGCCGACAGCAGTCTTTGGTATATTGGCTTATACGTATACCAGAAGCAGTTATTACATGAAGGCATGTATTTCCTCCATTAAACCAGTGGGCAGAATGGCTGTTTTCTGTACTCATGTAAAAACCATGTTTTTTCTCTCCTTTGGGAAAGTTCAGTAAAGTGTGTGGAGACAGCCTGTCACCGAGAGAGCTCAGCCTCATAAAATCTGTGTGTGAGAGAGTGAGAAAAGGTGAAAAACAAGGCTTAGCCCCCCATTGTGGGTGCATAGAGGCAGCTAGTTACTATATTCTATTGTGCCGCAGGGCTTTTGAAGAGGCTGTTAGCAGCCTAGGCTAGTTTATGCTTTTCCTGCCCCTTGGCACTCACACTGTCATGATATGGGCAAGCAATGATGCCTGTATGCGTGTATGTGTGCTTCTATTTCCCTTGCTCAGACACACTCAGACACACATACACTGGATGACACTAGGTGACTGTGACACCTTGTCCTGATTATTCTCTAGCTGTGGAGAAACATCGGAGGCTGAAATGACTCAGGTGCATTTGAAATACCACAGGCCTTATTTTTTGTTATTATCAACAAAATTACAGGTGAAAACAGCCAATAACAAATGGGTCATTGCCTTCGTATTAAAAGAAAGATGAGATGAAAAAGACAGAAAAATACAGCAAGTTAATAATGCAGAAAAGGAAGAAAAATCTAGAAGAAATGCAATTGGTTGATATAATTCATTCATATTTAATTAATTCTGGGACTGAGCTGCTTGAGGTGCATGAGCTGACCTCACAAGCCGGTTAAATACACACAAACTCATCTTATACATGTAGGATTAATTGGATGTATACACAATACAAATGTATTATCACTTACACGTATAGACAAGATGGTTGTATTAATATTTTAAGCAGTTTAAGTCATTATGGACAATAAATAAATAAATGTTAAGAAATCGAAAGTGTTAGTCCACTGTGTGGTTGTTATTTATATCAAAGGTAACATTAAAGACGAAAAAAAATAAAACAAAAAAACATTTTATTCTTTTGAAATTTCTGTTCATGAAATAAAAATAAACAATAATAATATTAAAAAAAGTGTTTTCAGTTCTGAAAAAAATTACATGTATTTTAAGATCTAATATGATCTAATATGATCTAATATGCCATCACTGGAAAAATAAATGACTTTTTAAAAATAAGTTAAAATAAAACACAAATACTGTAAATTGTAATAACATTTCACAATATATTTTGATTAAATAAATGCAGCCTTGGTGAGCATCAGAAGCTTATATAAGAAATAATTAAGGAAACCTACCAATTCTATCTATCAGATTTAAAGAACATTTTGTAATAGACAAATAAGGTAAAAAAAAAAAAAAAGTGTTGGCCTTTCTCTCATCCATCATACATATATGCAGACTAAATAACCAGTGTCAACAACCTCAATCTTTCCTGTTGGGCTATTTCAGTATGATATCATCACGCCGGCTGGTAAAAGTGATGCCTTTCTGCCTGAGAAATATTCTGCCATTATTCTCCATGCAGCTCTTAAATAAGCACGTTCACGCTAACCACAGAGCTCAGCCGTGTCATTTCCACATCAACCAAGTGTTGTGTGGACAGGCCAGAGAGAGCTCTTTACACACGGCCATACTCTCCAATCATACACGGGAGGAGAAGAGACAGGATTTCTGATTTCCACGCCACTTCACAAGCACATTCTCTCAAACACTCAAAAACAACATGTCTGGATAAGTACAGGTTGCTGCACTGAGTGTAGTCACATATGGCTGTGCAGATCACCTAATCAAAGGCATCATGTAAACCATCCAGCTGAACAAAGAGCATGCAGGTATGTGTGTACATGCACTGTAGTATTTATTACCTGACGATAAGGTGATTGCTATCAACAGCGCAATAAAGGTTTAACAAATGAAAATTTGATAAGGATCAAAGCTGTATCCATGTAACCTGTATACATATAGCATGCCATCTATAAGCATTAATGCATTCACTTTATAACTGAGACTGCATGATCCATGCATTATTAATAAACCTCATGATGAGAAACGCTTTAACCTTACACTGTCAGTCCGTACATTAGTAGTGGTGATTTTTCAGTGACCTATTTGGCAAGTTATATCATTACACCAGTAGGTGGCGACAAGTGTCTTTATGAGTGATTCATTGAATGATTCGTCTATTTGTTCAAAAGCATAAATCATTTTAGGAACAAAACAAGCCTTGAACCTGAGTATGACAGTCTGAGCAAGTATAAGTCACTGAATAATTCACTCAGCCAATTTATTCAAATAAAATGAAATACTAGAATGGTTCTGCACCTCTTAAGTAAAACAATACAAAAAATGTAAAAAGATGGCTGGAATTATCACATCAAGTTGACTGACCAGCCTGTTCTCATTAGTAAGTAACCTTTTTCAGACACGACATGTGCAGCTAAAAGTATTTACAAATCTTTTATATCATTAAGATATTTATATTAATGCATTTTCATAATTGTATTGATAAGCGATTTAAAATTATAAGACCCTTTAACACCCAAATTTTAAAAGTAAAGTTGTTCTTACATAAATAATTTACATTTTAGTTGTCATCAGTATGTCTGTATTGTACGTTAAAATGCTAAAAATATATGGGTGTTTTCATCTGTTCACTAGTAGTCAGTCATCGATGAATGCTTCATGAATCGTTGGAGGACTGTGTAAAGCTGCACAAACACGGCTTAACTGCATTTACACAGGAAAAAAAGTCCATTGCAGATATAATGTTGGAACTAATGTTTTATAAATACGGGACATCAGTTTTAGTATTTAAATTTGATTTGAATTAATTGGCTGAGTGAATTATTCAGTTACTTAAGACATGTTTTGTTCCTGAATGAATTAGTGATTTTGTACGAAAATTAATTATTTAAAGACTCACTCATAAAGACAGCCACTTATCGCCACCTACTGGTTACGATATAACCTGCAAAAGAGGTCACTAAAAATGATAACAACTATTAAACAGGTTGACAGTCTTATGCTGAAGCTAAATAAAAATGTATATATGAAGCATAACATTTCTAAACAAGAAGTCTTTTTTGAAATAGTCTAACATTATAATTGCACTGGCATTCCCTGAATAAATCTGGCAAAAAATATGCAACCTGCTTAGAGATTTGTTGAATATGTGAAATAGTGTGGTAAAATCTGTTTAAATTACTATTTATTAAAGCAGCCATTTGTTTCTTGAAACAATTTAAGGGGGGAAACAATTTAAGCATCCACAAAAGTTAGCATACACATAAGTTAGCCTCCACAGACCGGAAAATTGCTTGTACAAATTCTCTTTATTATTTTAAATATACGGCCTAGCAGGAAAATAAAGTGCACTACAAGGGTAACAGTGTAAAACTGAAGAGTAAACAAGTTTTTTTTTTAAAGAATGGCGTCTTGATACAAGTTGGAGAAGTCATGTTAGATTAAAGGTCAGTTGTACTAGAAGCTCTCAAAAGCAAGGAAGAAAAATAAAAGTGTAATTCAACTTCGCTTTTATACCGTAACACAACTGAGGTTCACCCAAAAGGAAAATAAATGAAAAGATATTTTGAAATGTGTAGCAAAATGTACATGAAGGTGGAAATACCATGGCATTGCCATCTGATACCATGGTGCTCCCATGGTACTTTTAAAGACTCATTGTTAAAAAAAATATAAAAATCAGTTGTATTGTAATTTTCCAATATGAGAACAAAGAGCAATTAGAATCGATTTGAGCTAATTATAACAAAATGACACCCAGCAGAGTGTGGCCACGATAGCATGGAAATATGTTTTTCTTTAAATTAAAACATTTCCTTGAGTTCTAACCAACAAGCTAGCCAGATTTAACCTAGCAAGTAGCAAAAAAAAAAAGAAATAAAAAAAAAAAAAAAAAAAAAAAAAAATATATATATATATATATATATATATATATATATATATATATATATATATATATATATATATATATATATATATATATATATATATTTATTTATTTGAAAAAAATATATTTTAATACAATATTTTAATGTATTTCTTTGATGGCAAAGCTGAAATTATCCATTAAAGTCATTGTAATAGTTTAAAATAACTTATTACAGAATTCATTTCTAAAGTTTAATAAAATAAATTATCATACAAAATGAAATCAACAAAATAAAAAAATCAACACACAAAACTGACATTTTTAGATGACTATCCCTTTAGCTAGAATATAAACTGCACCTGGGAAAATAAATGAACAAATAAAAATAATGACAATAAACGAAACTGAAAACATGTCCTAGTGTATGAACTTCTAACACATAATGCCATTTATAGCATACATTCAAACCGTGGATGTCCGTGACTACAAGCTCACTTGTTTACATGATTTTTTTTTTTTCAAATAAACTTTTCCAAAAAGAACAGTTTTTGGGAGCTTGCCACAAATGAAAAAAAAAAAAAAAAAAAAAGATTTTCCACATGAGAAAGCAAGAAAGCGAGGGGAAAGGAAAAACGGGGGGGAAACAGGGAGGATTCGAAAGCTCCACAGCAGCGGATTAGTGAGCAAAGTAGTTGTGAGCGGCAGACAGTGAAAGAAACAGTGCTCTCTTTACATGTTTTTAATTTCATTAAAAATGTAAAATGCCTTTGTGGAATATGCAGCGTTTGGGAGAGCGGAGCGAGGAAGAGCTCAAGGCCCATCTAATCAAAGAGAGGCAGAAAGAGGCATGGAGAGAAACCGCCTCATCTTCCTTGTGCAGAAGCAGGAGATAAACACTCAAACACATACGGTCAAAACCTCCCCAGTCCGGCACTCGCTCAGCCGCAGTGCTAATCTTGCGTCCTGCTCAGGATTTTCTTGTTTATTTTTCAAAATCTGCTTTCACGGGAACATTACATCAACTAGAACTGCAGAAAGACAATAATACACCTACCCACCATGGCTTCAGCGAAAGCCTTCCTCGGCATAACCGGAGGATATGGTCAATAGTTCAGAACAGCAGTTATTATTGAATGATTCATTCAATATGTTTAATATTCACCATTCACTATTCTCATCTCAAAAGCAATAGCAGCATTTCGAGGCTGAAGTGTGGCTTGGGAAAACACATCTACAGGATTTTTATGTAGTACAGTCGACGTTTTATTGAAATGAACTGCACACAGCATCATCTCGGTTACCTTGAAGCTGACATTAGCATGATGTTTTGTTGAAAAACTGGCACTTTTATTTAGTTTATAGTGCCATATCGAAACAGGCCTTCACATTCTAAAATGGACCACATGGTGTTATATTATTCAGTTTCAGTGAACTCACTTCAGTGGGCATAATGACTTAGATCAATAAAAGTCGCTTTATAAGGTTATGCATGGTAATTCTGCGGGAAATCCAGATAAAGACTGTTTGGTATATGGTGTCTGTCAACTACAGTGTTACCCAGTGGCCAAATGGTCAACACAGCACTCAAAGATCAAACAGTTTTGACTTTGACCCCATTGCAACTGACCTTTAAAGCATCCGATTTGCATTACATATTGTATGCAATGTCAGTTTTTGCAATGACAGACACAAGCCTTTTTATTTTTACTTAGCTTTTTTACATGCTTGTGGAGTGCAAATTATATGAAAAGCATAATCTTAATTTATTTATATTGTATTTATATTTAAATTTTAAATGTAAATTCTCTTACTCTAACCAATGTGCATTTTTTCAGTCAAACACACACACACACACACACACACACACACACACACACACACATGCGCACACACATATATACTGCTAATTTTTTTTTATAATGCCTCAATCTAACTGAAATACAATATGGACTGACCAAGCTGTTAAATTTTGGGTTACATTTATACATAACATTTTTTAACCCAAAGGCTGGGTCAGTCCATATTTGATCAAAGGTTAGGTTAAAACAACCTACAGTGTGTATATATATATATATATATATATATATATATATATATATATATATATATATATAATTAGATGGTTCAAAAGAGCAACTATTTGAAAAATAAATCTTTTGTAACATTTTAAACACCTGAATCTGTTATTCTGACTAGCACCTTCCTTGCTAAGAAAAAAAATATACGACCGTAAAGTCCAGCCAACGCTGGATTTTGAATGACGTTGTTCCTATTAATTAGCTTAACACAGATAAGATTACTTTGGTCGCCAAGCTTCACCGGCTAATTTGGTTAACCACAAGTTTGTACCAGTCCTCCAGGCCGAAGTAGCACAGATTAGCATGAAGGGTACCTGTTTCAGGACGGCCCCCTCTCTGTCTACAGTACATAAACATACGCTAACGCAGAAGTTAAGCTAAAGAGACAAAGCCTCCTTATGCATTCTCTCTTTAGCGGTTTGGTGCAGCTGAGATGAATTAGCTACAGCAGTCCAATCCCATCGTGCCCCAGCTCCTTCAGAGGAAAAAAAAATACACAAATACATAAATCAATTTCAACGATTGCATGCTGACACATGAATAACTGTACACAACCGTCAGACCCTCCTTCCTCTACTGCGCTTCACTCTGCAAAAACAGCCCCTCCCTCAAAGCCAATCTTTATTTTTCCTCTTCTAACCTACAGCACCAGCAAACATTTGAATAATTATGCAAATTTTCATCCAGAAAAGTGTAAAAATAATGATCAATAGCCTATGAAAAATGAATCAGGACAAGACGAAGCATCTCCGTTAGCTCTTCCTCTCTCGCTCTATCTTGCCTCTCATGATGAAAGAGTTCAAAAAGATTGAGAGTTAAGTAAGTAAATAAATAAATAATAAAGCAAATACACAAATAAATGAAGAACTAGAAGCTAAGCTGAGAGGACATCATTGCGAGCCGCCATTTAAAGAGTTCATATTTTCCCAGCAACTGCCCCTGAGTTTATTTTTTTCATGATTATTTTTTTCCCCTCACATGAACACTTACTGCTACAATTTTCAAGCATAATTATAGGTCACAGTATCAAATGTCTTCAGATAGCAATACGCCAGTTTGCTTCTTGCTATGCTGTAAAATATGACTTGGTTTTAGATAAACAATTACTGTGCATCAAATATTTCATTTTCCATTGCGATTACTGTCGTTGTTCATCATTTCCACATGTAGAGCCATCAAAATATGGGTGGCCTTTACAACAGATGCTGCTGTTGGATATTTTGTGAATGGGAGTTGTGTTTGTGTGTGTGCATTAGGTAAAGAGAGAGAGGTAGCGCTTTATGAATAGCTCAGAAGGAATGAGGTGACAAGGCTGTATATCATAACACAGTAATCCTGTTCGCACAGAAAACAATGGAAGTAACTGATACCAGGCCAAGAGCCGCTTTCTCGCACTCGTGTACGCTTGCTACCATTCTCATAATCCTATATAGTGTGGCCATCCTGCTGGCAAATGTTTGTAAAGAATGAATATATTTCATAATGGCTGAACAGAATGAACAATAGCATGACTGCATTAATTAATTAATTGATGGATGGATGGATGGATGGATGGGTTCTTTAGAAAATAATCCCACTTTTACACGAAGATGGATACTATGGACAAACATGAAAATATTTTCAATTGAAATTCATATTTGACATTAAAATGCATTATATAATGTATATGTAACATATTACAATCCAAGTATACATCTCCCCTCAGTTTTTAGCAGGCATAGTTCAACAAAAAATGACATTTATGTCATTAATTATTCACCCTTATGTCGTTCCAAACCTGTAAGACCTTTGTTCATTTTCAGAAACAAGTTATAATATTTTTGATGATATCTGAGAGCTTTCTGATCCTGCATAACAAGGGACCTACCAGGCCCAGAAAGGCAGAGAGGACACTTGAAATAGTCCAGGTGACGTCAGTGGTTTAACTGTAATTTTATGAAGCTATGCAAAAAGATTGTTGTGCGCAAAGAAAACAATAGCAACAACTTTATTCAACCGTTGTTGAATTGTGTTGTTGTCTGTGGAGGATCAGAAAGAGCTCAGGGGCCTAATTTATAAAATGTTGCGCAGAAACCATACTAAATTTCATCTTACAGTCATTTCTCAGATATGATTACAGGCAATTCAGGGAATGCACATATGAATAGAAATTGTGTGAAATCTATGAATCGCAAATGATCTCGAACTTATACAAATAAATTGCTTTGTAAACGACTTATTTTCATTAATATAAAATATCACCAATCATCATAATTTATAGCAGCAAGCTGCAAGAACAGCTTTTAAAAAAAAAAAAAAAAAAAAAAAAACCTGCAATACTCCAACAATAAAAAGTGCATACGTCTTTTTGACGTTAATGACAGTTTTTATACATTTATTTACACACACTTTAGGCCCCAGATTTGATCAAAAATATCTTAATTTGTGTTTCGTAGATGAACGGAATCGCTTACAGGGTTGGAACAACATGAGGCTAAGTAATTAATGACAGAATTAAAATTTTTAGTTCAATCAATTTTTTTTTATTCTGGCATCATTTACTCACCATCAAGTTGTGAAAAAAATCAACAAATTAAAATAATGATAAAATAATAATTATTATTATAAGGATACGCCAACTGATTATCACTCTGTCAGAGTGTATGGAGATTTCATGCATGTTTAAAAAGCAATATTAGAGTTATTTTAAAAAAGAGAAAAATATCCTAAATGCTTCTTCCGCCCGTCCATACGATTCTACTGATGTAGGCCGTTTACTTGAAGTTTTAACTTCTTCTGCTGTTGTAAGGCATCTTTATTCCAGTTACTGTCTGTCATCTGAAACCGCTCTCAAACCCCTTGGAAATAAGACCCGTCCAGATGCTGACAGAAGCTATAAGCATGTGGGACGTGTCTGGGATTTTTTTAGCGCCGTTCATGACGATGCAAGCAGCATGAATCTGGCAGTGGATATTCGGGATCTCTTGTTTCTCATCTACATCTTCTTAGCTGTGACGTGTGGCCATTTACATAACATTCACTATGACTGGCTGCTTGAATACCAATAATCAGAGTCAGGAATGAATTAGATTAAGATTTTCATGTCATGGGCCAACTTCTTCAATCCTGCTTACATACTTCTTCCAATTACTTTGATCAGTCACTAAGGAATGTGGTTATTTTACATCCAGCATGTGATTCTGTGAAGCTTATAACCAATGACATAAACAATATATTGGCTTAATCTACCTGCTTTTCTATTTATATACTAAACATCAACAGAATTGGGAGTATTTTGTTTAAAGAATATAATACATTTATTTATCAAGGATGCATTAAATTGATCAAAAGTGAGTGTAAAGACATTTATCATTTTACAAAATATTTACTTAAAATAAATGTTATTTAATTTTCATCCAAACGTCATAGAAGAAAAAAAAATGTGTTTGCACAAAAATATTAAACAATTTTCAGCAATAGTAACATTGATAATATGATAAAAAATCTACTTTGTATCACAGGAAAAAAATATATTCAGATCAAATTTCACAATAAAAATTATTTTATGTTTGAATTTCACATCCAAACCTGAAAAACATTTCATTTTTATAAAATCTGAGAGCCATCTGACCCTCCACAGACAGTAAAACAACCAAAATGTTCCCAGGTCTAGAAACGTAGTAAATACATTGGTAAAACAGTCCATGTGACATCAGCGGCTTAACTTTTACCCACTGTTTGCAGCGCCATGAAAATACTTTTTTGTGCACATGAAAAAAAATAACATCATTTAATAAGAACTTATTCAATGTAATCAGCCTTATTTCATGCTCAGCAGTAAAAGCGAGTACACAAACGTCATCTGCGGTTGTTTACGTCTAGTGGAAAGCGTGCGTATGTGTTGTGATTCTCTCTAAAACAGCGGAAATGGTAAATTAAGATTTTTTTTCGTGCAAAAATTTCTCCTAGCGTCACAAAGCTGAAGTTGAACCACTGATTTCACACGGACTGTTTTACCAATGTATTTACTACGTTTCTGGACCTTGGAACATTTCAGTTGCGTTGCTGTCTTCACAGGGTCAGAAAGCTCTCCGATTTCATCAAAAATATTCACATCTGTGTTCCGAAGATGAACAAGGTGTTACGGGTTTGGAAAGGACATGAGGACATGAATATTTTAATTTGGGGTGAACTAAGCCTTTAAGGATAAGACACTTCTTCAAAAACGAAATGCTGATTACAATGGTTAACCAGTTGACACTTACCACATGCTGTACAGTAACATGCAAGTGAATGTAAAAGATCCACATTAACAGCACGCTTATACAGTTGTCACTTCAAACACCAGCGCTGTGTCTGGGCAAACACATCTCAAACAGAAGAGTTCTCCAGAGTCCACTTGGTTAGCATATAGATTGCCTGCATGACTGCTCAGCCTATAGAATGTAACGTATAGCGAGGTATGTGTCGACACAGCCCCCTCTCCCTAACATTAATCTACATTAAGTCAATGGTAATCCTACAGGAGTCATACGGAGTTAAAGCAAGCTTTGCTGTGTAGGCAAAGTTATCCTCAAATGAAAATGATTACTATGAGACTAAAAGTTTGTGAGAGAGGTAAAGCACAGACTATTCTAAGTGTACAGTGCCAAACATTTTTTTGTAATGATGAAATAAATTCAACCAAATGAGGAAATTATGGCTTGCTCGTAAAAGGTGGGTTTGTAATGCATGAAATTTTGGAGCGTTTGACTATACATATATATATATATATATATATATATATATATATATATACTTTAGCAAATGGAAAATGCTTTCACTTGTACAGATTTAGGAAAACTGTATCTATTAAAACTAGTGCTGTGGAACGAATAATTACTTGCAATTAGTCGCATCCAAAATATTTGCACCCATTATATAAATGTATTTTGAATGCGATTAATAGTAATTAACTGTTTACCAATGCTAATTACATTGTATGATACAATATTTTATATTAACAATATCAAATACAAAATATTACAAAAATGCTACATTTTCCTCTTTTAGTGGTTCGAAGAGAAGCACTGGTTTGGCTTGACATCAAAAATATTCCCTTTTGAAGAAAGAGATAAAAAAGGGAAGACAAAAAACGAATAACAGGGCTGAAGGAGAGAGGAGGAAAAACATAGCATCTTTTCATGGAGTTGGGGGCACTTGAAATGCACACAAGGGCTGTTCACAGGCAGCATGATCAGTATTCCAAGGCAAGAGTCAGGGTGCAATATTCACTCGCTGAGGCAGTTGTTTATTGCGCTTTCTCATTTGCAATATTGTGCGTGTCAATTGATGTGCTATGATGCTTTGGATTACTTTTTTTTCCCTTCTCTCCTTTAACCATGCAATTCATCTCTCTCTCTCTCTCTCTCTCTCTCTCTCTCTCTCTCTCTCTCTCTCTCTCTGCCCCTCTCTCTCTCCCTGGTATCTCTGAAGAGAGACTCAGTATCCACTAATGAGTTCAGCTCTTGGAGCCGTCTGGTCATTCTGTATGACACCTCATGGATTGTCACATCATGGAGATGAAGCGTGGCGTTGAGTGTATCGGTGGGAGGAAGTGGGCTCTGTGAGTCATGAAACTCATGTCTTTATATTCACCTGTGGATAAACTCTCTAAAGTCAGTTTGAAATTCAAATTCAAATTTGCTATTTAAATAGCACCTACTTTTTGAATGCCCGTTACTGGTCTTAATGTGCATGAATCACAGGTCCTTATTATTCTAAAGAAAATCTTCTTTAATTAAAATATAATATCTTGAAACAACTTTGCAATCCCTCCCTCCAGCCATCTGTCTCCATTCTGATATGCGACACCCACTTTTCACAATAAAATCAATTCACAATACAAATAAAAGTAAATTCCACAAAAAGGCAAGAGCCTGAAAATGAAGATAATAAAAAATTATTAAAATATAATTATATTATATTATTTCATATGATCAAAAAAGATAAATAAAATAATAATCATACTTTACTATGCCAACACAGTATAATTTAAATTTTAAATAATTGCTTTATTTATTTATTTTGTACACACAGAGTAAAAAAAAAAAAAAAAAAAAAATAAATATATATATATATATATATATATATATATATATATATATATATATATATATATATATATATATATATATATATATATATATGTGTGTGTGTGTGTGTGTGTGTGTGTAAACTTGGTGAATACAGGATGATATTTGAAGGATTCTGAGAGTTTTTCATCTCCACCTCTCACCCTCTCTCACTTTTTCCTTGACAGAGAGGTGATAGAGAAAAAGGGGGATGCGGTAAAGAAGGTAGGAGTGAAAAAAATTCGGAAAAATGCTGCAGTCCGCTCTGCTTGCCCGAGCAGGACACGGCACTGCTATTTTGAAGCTTCTGTTGCTATGGGTAACTCTCTACCTCTCTCTCTTTCTCTCTCTATCTCTAATTTCTATGGCAACCCACTGTTCCCTTGGCTGGGAGAGCTCATGACTTCTTCCTCCGCTGTTTTCTTTCTCTCTGCCACTCTTAATGTATACATTATGCTGTCCTATAGAACAGCGAGTCCCCCGCCACGAGCTCAGGGACACCCACATACACAGGCAGACGGGAGACTGCATGAATATTTTTGTGCTCCAGTCAGGTATCCTCAGTGATGTCTCTTGAGGTCAGGATGACACACTTAATGCAGTGAAACAAGTGCTTGTTGATTAGTGTGCCTCTTAAGCAAGCTGTGTTCAAGACATGAGTCAAAAGTGAAACGGGCTGAAGTTGAAAACTGCTGCATTATTTGAACGCAGAATATTTAGAATGCAATAATTTGCTTCTTTTCAAATAAAGAGTAAGAATTTGAATTCAACTGCAATTTTTTAGTTACAATAAAGTTTTGGACAATTTAAGTGTTCTTTCATAAATACCTTTCACACACACACACACATATACATATCTCATCTTTTATAAAATATAAATGTATGAAATGTATAAATGTATAAAATGTACTTATTTTCTGGAAATATGCATTGTGCATGTTCAGTGGTGTGAAAAAGTGTTGGTTGATTTAATTTTTATTTTTTTGCATGTTTGTCACACTTTAATGTTTCAGATCATCAAACTAATTGAAATATTTAGTCAAAGATACCCCAAGTAAACACAACATGCAGTTTTTAAATGAAGGTTTTAATTATGAAGGGAAAACTAAATCCAAACCAAACCCACCCTAAACCTAATAACTGGTTGGGCCACCCTTCCTTAGCAGCAACAACTGCAACCAAACATTTGCGATAACTTGCAGTGAATCTGTTACAGCACTGTGGAGGAATTCTGGCCGACTCATCCTTGCAGAATTGTTGTAATTCAGCCACATTGGAGGGTTTTCAAGCATGAACCGCCTTTTTAAGGACATGCCACAGCATCTCAATAAGATTCAGGTCAGAACTTTGACTAGGCCACTACAAAATCTTCATTTTGTATTTCTAAAGCCATTCAGAGGTGGACTTGCTGGTGTGTTTTGGATCATTGTCCTGCTGCAGGACTCAAGTTCGCTTCAGCTTGAGGTCACCAACAGATGGCCGGACATTGTCCTTTAGGATTTTTTGATAGACAGCAGAATTCATGGTTCCATTTATCACAGAAAGTCTTTCTTTTTTGGCTCATGTGCTTGCCTATAAAAGCATATATCATCAATAAGATGTATAACTATTTTAAATCATTAAGGCATTGTAAGTGTTTTCCACATTAAAGGTTTACTTCACCCCAAAATGAAAATTTTGTCAATCACTTACTTTACACGTCATTCCGAACCTTTGTTTGCTTTGTTATATGAAGCGACAAGAATACTTGTAACAGTCACAAGCTTGCCTGAATTCATCCAAAATATCCTAAATTGTGTTCTGAAGTAGAACAAAACTTTCACGAGTTTGGAACAACATGAGAGTAAGTGATTAAAGACAAATTTTGGTAACCCTTTACCATTTTAGTGATGTAAATATTGCAGTGGCCCCTTCCACACACACATATATATGTACATATGTGTGTGTGTATGTGAGCAAATAATTCATAGACCCACACACACGCCCTCCAGATCTTCAAGCACTCACTTTGAAAGTTTAAATACTTTTATTTACCACAAATTCTGAAAAACACTGTGCAAATCTAAAGCATATACAAAAAGCCACCCACCCATCATAGGCTGCCCTGCATAGCAACACATTAAAAAGTGAATAGCAACATACTGGAAACACTTGCCTGGGCAAGCATCACTCGTGTTTTCTTCAGAAAAGATAAAATTCTAGTTCTGATGCAGTGTTTCCTTAACCTTTGCTGTAGGTGAAGCAGAAATGTTGTATACACACACAGAGCAGTTTATCTGCTGGATGCTGTCCCATTTTATGGTTAACAAATTGTGGCTTGTTTTGTGTGTGCTCCCCAGGAAGCGGCAGTGGCATGAATAAAATTATAGGCATCTGTGCTAACACATTAGGATCTTGCTAATGGCTCCTTGGGTGCGCTCGGCTCATATTTAGAAAGGCTATCCAAATCCTATTCAGGTCTCATTGTAATCTCAAGAAACCCTTGTGAATAAACCCAGTCCAAAACTGGACGGAAACATTTCTGCAATTCCAGTGTACGATCATACAAGTGTGTGCGTGCATGTCTCTATTACTATAACTCAAACTTGAATGCAAAAGCTGTACCTAATTGCTATACACAATGACAGCAAATGACTCAATCTCTCAGTCTCTTCCACTCAGGATGTTTCAGATGTCTCTGCATCCGTGAATGGCCCTCCCTCTGCTCCTTGTATCGCATGCAACAATTTGATGTCATTAAATATAGAAAGACAAGCATTTTTACTTTGGTTTAAATAGCTACTTGCAGCAAATACATTATGATGGGCTTTCAAGACCAAAAAAAAGAAGTTCAGACAGACAGAATATCAGTATGATATATGTTGTATATAAGTAAACAAAACATGCAGCTTTTAAATGAAGGTATTTATTATGAAGGGAAAAACAAAGCCCAAACCCACATGATCCTCAAGAAATCATTCAAATAGAACCTGCCTGACAAAGTGAAGTAGACCAAAAGATCCTCAAAAGCTACATGTCATGTTGAGATCCAGAGAAATTCAGGTACGAAAAAACAAAACAAAACTAATTGAGTTCTAAGAGTTGAAGAGAAAAAGTTAAAAAAGCCATTTCAAGCTTTGGGACTCCAGCGAACCACAGTGAGAGCCATTATCCACAAATGGAAAAAACATGGAACAGTGGAAACCTTCCAATGAGTGGCAGGCTGACCAAAATTACCCCAAGAGGTCACAAAAGACTCTACATTAACATCCAAAAAACTGCAGGCCTCACTTGCTTTAGTTAAGCTCAATGTTCATGACTCCACCATGAGAAAGAGACTGGACAAAAATGGCTTGCATGGCAGAGCTCCAAGACGAAAACCGCTGCTGAGCAAAAAGAACATAAAGGCTTGTTTCAGTTTTGCCAGAAAACATCTTGATGATCCACAAGACTTTTGGGAAAATACTATTTCAACTAAACTTGCTAGACTAAAGTGAAAATTATGTTTGCTCTGTTTCTGTACAATGGAGGTGTTATAATTAGCTTTTTATTGGATTCACATTACATACAAAGGCAGACATATTAAAAATAGTTTATGTTATGACACATTTTGGTCCTCAAGTAAAAAGACTTAATGTTTATGCGTAATTCAGTGGAATACGAATAGCATAATCCCTCGGCCACACGACCACGCAATCCCACGCAAAAAGTTTTATCACACAAGGCAAGTTCTCTTTGCGCCTGAATTGTCAATCATTACGTTCATTTGGATTTTAAAGGGATAGCAGCCCAATAAATATCTGTCCGTATCATTAATGTTAATCAAACAATGGATCATGACATGGTAAAAAAATAACAGAATAATATGGAAAGCTGGTTAAGCTGAATTTTAAAAGTGTGCCCTCTAAAAATACAAAAAAAACGAACTGCATATTGTGTTTACTTTTGTTATCTTTGATTAATATTTAAATTAGTTTGATGATCTGAAACATTAAACTGAGACAAACAAGCAAAAAAAATGTAAAATCAGGGGGCCAACACTTTTTCACATATATTTATTAGTAACTATGTTAATAGTAACTATGAGCAATTCCTCTGTTTTATATGATTTGTCTCTGCCTACATACAGAGACATTACAAAGAAATAATGCAGGGAAACCATCGTCAGAAATCACAGGCATCCCAAGAGAGCTAGAGTCATGCATTAATAATTGCTTGTTTTGTTCATAATATGATGCATTAAACGCTAATTCTTTTCCTTTCAGAAACTCAATGTAGCTCAATGAACAAAATGTAGCTATACAATCAACTCTTTGCAGTTTCCTGCTGAAACTGAACACCAGCGACAATAAAACACTAAACAAATGTTATTAATTTTGACATGCCTTGTAAACTAATTGCTTTCCACTTTCATCGTATTACCAGATGTATGGCTTTTCTTGAATAGTAAACTTGCTCAGCAGCTCACCCAGTACACTGCACTTGCAATGCAGTATGCAAAGGTATGCTCAAAGGCTAAAATGGCATGGTTTATCTTATATTTGCTTTTGTTGGCACTATCAGATATCACAGAAATGTCACCACAGGCAATGCACAACAGTGCAACGATTATCGCTGTTAATCGAATCCAAAAAACAAACCGTTCATATATGTGTGTGTACTGTGTATATTTATAATGCATATATAAAGACGCACGTACAGTATATATTGTGAAAATGTTTCCATGTATTAACAAACATGATTAACTAACATTGATCATATAATAATAATATACATAGAACACGCACACATATATTACATAAATAAAAAACCTTTATTTTGGATGCAGTTAAATCAGGATGAAATCATAATTTCTAATGATCCTGTATTGCACGATACAGAAACTTGGAAACTATTTGATTTCCCTGTTAAAATATGGAATATGTGGTGCGAAAATGATGGCAGATGGTGAATGAATAATTTGTCCTAGCAGTGTCAGCTAAGTTAGAAAATTGTTGCTTTGAGTGACAACCTGAGTAGAAACATGAGTTTGTCAACCCCTCAATACCTCTTTCCTTCAACACACATGCTGTGTTTAATCAACAATCTTCTATTAGCCGTGTCACATCTGTCTTTTTCTCATGCCGCTCCAGAAGGAGCAGCAAAGGAAAAGTGTGATTATTTCACAAATCTCTAAGCAGACGATTCAATTATTTGACTTCACTAAGCATGGCTTGTTCGGAGCAATCAAGATTAGGTTAATGTCCCGTCACCCTCACAGGCACAAAAGCAGCTAAGCCTATTCTTTTTCACCTTACTTCTTCATTGTAATGTAGAAAATGACACATAATATAATCATATTATGTGCAGTGAATTATAAAAGAATTCCAGAAGTAATCTTCAGATACATGAAGGACATATTGCCTAGATAATGCTAATGCATCTTATAGAATTGTAGAAGGGCGTAATTGTGTGTGTGTGTGTGTGTGTGTGTGTATGCGTGCATCCCGATTTTATATCAGAAATCTGATTGGTATGTGTGTACAAATGTGAAATGAGAAACCATGTTCTCACCTTGCATTTTCACGACCGGATAACTAAGCTCATGATGACTCAGCCGCAAACACAAAACAGAAAGTGTTGGGATTATTGGGATGTTAAGGGTACAGTGTTATGCATCGCTTGTTATATCTTGTTAAATAGCTACCTAACAAGACAAATAAAGTGCTCAGCTGATTATGCTGCCAAAAAAATGTGTACCTACGCTGGTTTCTCCATTGAAGCGTGTTTGTGTTTAAAACATGTTGACACTTAAGTTCCCCTTAAGACTTGGCAAATGGAGTACACAGAATGGAGCCTGATAAAATAAAGTGATGCTCTAGGGTGGAGATCTGACTCTTAGCAACATTACTAATAAGCACTTAAGCACTTTAAAGTGAATGTTGGGTAAAGTGGAGGCTAGAATCAGGACTGACAGTAACTCTTTAAATCTGTAGTGGTACTGCATAAAATCTACTCAGAAAAGTCTTAAAGTTTTTTATATTATTCCTTAAAATAAAGTCCAGTCATGTCCAGTCCTCATCTGATGATTTTCTTTTGGCTTTGAGTATGCAAAAGTAGTTCGGACTTTGCAAAAAAAAAAAAACAACAACGACAACAATAATAGTAACTGTGCAACAAAGCAAAAATCATAATGTAATTTAATACATGCTAGCATATACTCTTACCTGGGGTTAAATGGAAAACTTTATTATTATTTTACACTTGTTACAGATACAAAAAATATGACAAGCACATGTTCTGTACAATCAAAAGGTCCTAAGTGTTTTAAATCCATCAGTTTGTATATATCAGGCTTGTAAGGCTTTGCAGCTCTCATCAGAAAAAGCTACAGCATTACCGTGCACGTGATGAGACTTAGGCAATTGTGCTTGTTCAGCCAAGAACATTTAGCTACTCCTCAAAACCAGTATAACTGGAATTACACATAAGAACGTTTGTCTCTGTTGGCATGAATGTATTTTGGCATCTTTCAGTTTCAAGTGCCAAAGCTATGTTTGACGCAACTGTAGAATATGATTATGTTCTTTCCTTTGCTAGCTACTGTGAGGAGAGCCAAAGATTATTCAATTGTGACTGTTCAAAATCACAAAGCAATCAAATTATCCCTGAAACACACACACACACACAAAAAAAAAAAAAAAGGTTTGAAAGGCTTTTGAACATGCACGCAAGAATGCAAGTCCTTATTATGAAAGGAATATGGGTTTAAGTGGGTAACCATTCTGAAGAAAATTGAGTTTCTGCATCTTTTAACAATCCAGAGACATATATAAATGAGAACCCCAGTAAAATCCACGCTTGAATGCTGCATATTGACATGTTTTCTAGCGTTTCAAAAATTGAATGTTGTGACTTGACCTCAGTTTGAAAGGGGGAAACTGCACTCCATGTAATTGCGTTAGTGAATTTGGACACAACAATCAATACAAATATGTATATGAAATATTAATGCAGGAATGCTCTTTCTCAGATTAATTTATTAGGCAATTCTGGAATATTACATTGAGCAAAGGCATATCGACTGCAGTTATAAGTACGTTTTCAGTTGAAGGCTATATTTTTAGGGTATGTGTAGGTGAATAGGATACATTGGGCCTCGTTGACTAATGCACCAGTCAAGCAACTGCTATTGAGAATGGGAATACTAACAGAGTATTACAAACCACATTGGCTTATTTACTTTTTTTGCTGTCTCGTGGAAATTTTCAAAGAAATGTCACTTCCTCCTGGTCAAGCGGATTGGCTTATTGCATCCCGAGCTGAAGTATCCACTTGTTTGAATCCCACCGAAACAAAGCAACAGACGTACGAGATCTAGCACAAGTCTATTTAAAACGGTAAACATCCTCTCTCAGCACAGTGGAGATCCTTATCCATTCCTTTACGAGTATTTACCCGCTATGGCATCAGAGAAATGTATGCACACATTTGAAGCTAATTTCTGCATCCACTAATATGTAACTATGTGAGATATTCACAGCTGGTATGATAATCCTTTAATTAGCACATGCTCTGGTTCACTGGCACTGTGCACAGCGTGCTGTTTCTTACCACTCAGACAGAAGGTATCAGAAAAAGGGAAGTTCTCAAAATTATGAGAAAGCACCCTGTACTGTGAAGATATTTATTTATTCATTTATTTTTTAAGAATTAGTTTTAGAATTACTTTTTTATATCATGCAGTTCTAATATGTAAATTAGGTGTGTTTTTTTTTTTTTTTTTTTTTTTGGCTGATGTGTTTAGCTTGAAAAGTAAAGAAGTTTTGGCACCGAAATTCAATCTGATTTATTTTGGTGTTGGAAAGATATTTGGAGAGAGACTTTGCAAAAAAGTGAGTGAAAAAGAGGCTTTAGAGTTCCTTCTTGAAACATCTTCTGGTTCTGGTGTTTGTGTCTTTTACGGCATCGGGTGATCCGCTCTAGTCTCTGGTAAAGTCAGGGGATATTCCACATCCAGCCTTTAGGTGCCGAGTGAGCCTGTCAGTCATATCAAATGCTTACATTTCACTGGATAGGATGAGGAACAGAACGGTACCATCTGCTGGGAAAGTGAGTCTGGTTTTATACTATAGAGGAAAGTCTGATAGAAACAAATCCAACACAAAGATGTCAGAGGAACGGTTCCTGAAAATTCATAGGTCATGAATGCACACAGAACAAAAACAACCCAAGTCATCCTTGTCTATACAAAGACCATAAACGCTTGGTAGAATTTACAGTGATTCCAATATGTGGTTCAAAGGTCCAAAGTCACACTAAAAATGTAAAAAACAAAAAAAATGTTAGTACTTCGAACTTGTTCAAACAAGCAAAAGCTTTGGTGTAAACTTGATAACTTTTAGCTGACAATTTGCAATGAAACATTTATTTTAAGCAAGTATGCATTTAATTACTGAAAAAAATGATATGGTGATGGCAAACAAAGGGATGGAAGGAAAAATTATGTTTATATTTGCGTTTGCATTCTCACAAAACTTTTGTGTTTCCCCAAGAAATGTCTGTTTGCATGGAAATAATGAGGTAGGAGGAAAACTACTTGGGGGAATGCATTTCTATTGCAAGTGAGCATACATTACTCATGTTTTCATTTGTTTATTTTTTGTTTATTATTCTTATTCTTATTATTTTCACATCATCATCTCCTTAGGGGCTCCCTATCAAATGTGACAGTAATATTTAAATGTTCCACCGTTTCTGTTGCAGATGAATGCCTTTTTTCTACTTTCTACAAATATTTAAAAAGTTTTATGTTTTCCACAAAAACATTAAGCAGCGTAATTGTTTCAGCATTGATAATTATAAGAAATGTTTCTTGAGTGCCGAAACAGCGTTTTGTGAAGAATCTGTATTATACCTGTATTTCAGGGCGAAAACTCTTCAGGTAAAGATGCACGAAAAAACCATCTGCCATTAACAGAAACACACGGAAGCTGATCTTCAGTCAAACATAAATCATGCATACTAACAATGTAGATAAGAGCATATGGGACATCACGCTAACTTATCTTTAAGTCAAACTAAATTAGTTTTCTATAGTCGCTTCTGGAATATTATCTGAAAGCTTAGAGCATGTTATCTCTAACAGTATCTTCCTGCTGTCAGGGATTTGGTGGTGACAGATTCACACACACAATCTCGGCACTCACCTCTGTATAGGACAGACACAATAGCACAAAGCAGACGATCATTTTCTTAACCAGTTTCGTAAAAGTTTAAGTCATCGTTTTAATAAACAAATGACCTTAAAACAATACGCATTTACTTGAGAAACAAATTAGTGTAAAAATGTATACTTGTTAAGCATTTAACAACGGGCTGAGGAAAAAAGTGAAGGAGCATTTTTATTCTCAGACAGCTTTGCTTATCATGCGGATTGATTTCACTATTCATAAATACAAGACTTTTTATATTTGTGTAAATGTCACAGTATATAATGTGTCCAGATCATATGTATTTAATACATGCAGATTGAGCTGATATATTTAGATGTTAGCACAATCCCAAACAGTATAAGTCAAATGGCATCTTAATATAGGAATTTTGTATCAATATGGACATAATGCCTAACAACACTCAAAACTATGTACTACCAACTTAGCATACTGTTTTGTGTTATGCCTGGTTTCAAAGACAGGGTTTGGCCTAAACAAGGATTAAGCCATAGTTCAATTAGGACATTTAAACATTTTTTTATAAACATGCCATAACAAAAAAAAAATGTCTTAATTAAAAGATGGTGTGCATCTTAAAACAAAACGAAGACACTGACGTGTTTAAGATCAGACAGTTTCTTTCAGTTGAAACAGCTCAGATTTGCATTTAGTCTAGGACTAGCCTTAAGCCTCGTCTTTGACACTGGGTGTTAATGTTTAATATAAACAGGCGAATTTGGATGCAACCAGAATGTATTATCATTAATATATATATAATAACTGACCTAGTACTTATATAATTATATGTTTAACATATTTCCACATCCCTGCTTATTTTCCAGAGTTCAGACACACTTCTGATCACTTCTCTCCATCGTTTCATGTCTCTTCTCTGAGTATCAAATTGAATAAAAGCAAAAAAGAGAAGCTGTCTACAGTTATCATGGGAGCTGCAAAATATGTGACAATGTATCAGCTCATCTTTTTTTTCTACTGTCATTTCATAAATTATTAGCCTATTTCCTTTCATACAAGTACAGATCCTAACTACTTGCATGGGTAAAAACAGAATCTCCAAAACTGTTTGTCAAAATTATGTTTCAATATCTCAGACATGCGATAAAATCTGTCAACAGCGATGGTGTACTTCAAATCGCTGTGTTTCAAAACTGTGTTTTTAGGGTAGTCTAGTTAATAAATGATCCTTTACTCATTTTAGGCTGCTTGTTCTCAGTAAATGTGGTTTAGTAGCATGATTAATTGCATTAATCTTTTCAAGCATTTGTTATAATTAATCACACTAAATTAACACGGTAAATTGACAACCCAGCTAGAAATTTGAAAGATTTTAAGATAATCCTCATTTTATGTTGTTCTTTTTAAGGGGTTCATATTTCAGCTACGTTGAGATGTATTAAACTGAAGATTTTTCACAGAAAGAGAGTTGAAATATGCGCGCTATGAACTAAATGATATGAATTGTGAGTCGCTGCCGTGACTCAGCACACAGCCAAACGAGCTGCCTGCGAAAGTGGTAATTACGCAATTGTGTTAGTGAGTGAAACAGACAGATGCATAGAGAGGAAGAATACACTCGCTCTTTCTCTCTCGCTAGAGGGAGGACAAACAGTGAGACCGAGAGAACAAGAGTGAGCGAATGAAAAGGCAGATAGAGTGAGAGATGAATCAGCCAGCTAACTGTCAGCGATAATTAAACAAGTCGCCAAAACATAACACCAAAATGCGTGTAACATAAAATAATCTGAGTAGTAATTACTGTGCAGTCGAGATTTTCCCTGTCGGTTTCTTTCATCATCTCTCGTCTCTCCCTTCCTAACTTTCCTCCCACACGAGGCCTCACAACTACAAAATTTGGAGATTTGATTTCCATACCTTAATGTTTTAACTTCATTTTTTTTTACACTCCTATAGTCCCAAAGAGCCATTTAAGAAATTTCCTAAATGGGCCCATGCGTGCGAGCAACCTTAATTGCCCTGGAGATGTGTGTGAAGTTATGCAACATTGCGGATACGCTGGCAATAGAGATGTCTCGAGGCTGCACAGTTGCAGTGAAATGTGGGAAGCATATACAGCCTGCCCTGTGGACAGCAGATCAGCGTACATGATAGGACAGATAGAGAGAGACAGAGAAGCAGAGATGAAGATAGACAGCTCTGAGCTGATGTCCTTATCTGTAACATGGGCAAAACATGTCAGGGAGCAACCGAACCACCGGTGACAACCATATGTATGCGCAGCTGACCAAACGAGAGTGATTATGACAGAGATGGCATTCAGGATTGTGGCATTCAGTCAGAGCGATTATGTCAAAGACGCAATTGTGTGTGCGTGCTGTTTTTGGTGGTTTATGGGGACACAAATTTGTTTAATGACATGGGTATGACAATGTAGGTAGTACAATTAGAAGATGGTTTATGAGGACCAATGCCAATGTCACCTTAATTCAAAAGGCTTAAAAACCATACTAAATAGTATTTTTTTTTTTTAATCTAAAAATGCATAAAGTTTCCCGTAAGGAGTAGGTTTATGTGTAGGGTTGGTGTAGGGCAATAGCACATACAGTTTGTACAGTATAAAAACCATTATGCTTATTGAGAGTCCTCATAAACCGCAAATACTAACGTGTGTGTGTGTGTGTGTGTGTGTTTACCAAGCTTCACCCTCAAGCAGAGCACCTAAAATAGAAACTAATCTTATTTGAAACCTAAAGGAATAGTTTAACCAAAAATGAAACATTTTGTCATCATTTTACATAATACATGTCATTCCAAAACTGTTTGACTTTCTGTCATGGCGGGAGGAAAAGAAAAAAATCTCTTTGTTCAGATGCACATGTGATCTTATACTAAACTTTGGCGTTTACGTGCAACAAGTTTATCATGTAGCCTAGTGTTTTAACAAAGCTAACAAACATTTAACAACCATTTGGTTGAAACCATTTGGCTAGTGATTATCGTGTATTGTTTTATTATTACTGTGTTATTGAAATTGGAAAATAAGTTTTAATTGTGTCCTTAATGCCCACTGGTTATTAGGCTACTTGTTGCAACTTTGAGAGTAAATCTTTAATTTGCGGATGTCACCCCGGAAAGTACTGAATGGATTATATATGACATAAAAAGCTCTATATAACTAATAATTAAAAAGCTATCGCCCATCTAGTTCATCACAGTCTCATAAAGTTAAGTTATAAACAACAGGTCTCTCTGTATACTGCGCAGTGAATTTACATAGTGTTATATAGAACTCTGATTATTTCCATCCTTTAAGCCATGTTATTTTTCCTACCACTGTGTAGTCAGGTTATAATTAATATTTCAAGTGTCTGAGCTTGACCAGAGCATATTTCGTAAGTCTGTTTTGTACACCGTTTTGAAAAAAAAAACACAAGCATATCAAATTTTAAAATGTCACAGAGTTCATAAAGTACTGCATAACAGGAATGACCCATAAGATCCACATGAGCATTAAAGCTGTGCAGCTCTTCATTATTATCAAGCAATAAGCAGCCATCTTAGGGGAAGAATGGATTAAATATTGTTTGAACCAACAAAAAGAAAGGTGAACTGAGCAAAATTACAATAAACTATCATTCTGCCAAACTTAGGCTTGTGACTAAGGTCAAAGCACAATAAAATGGCAAGAATGAATTATTTAACATCAAGCGGTGAGGATGAGAAGGTTGCAACCACTGAGTGCTTCAAGGTTTTCCTTATTTTCCAAAAATGTCAGCGTTTCAAGGAAAGAGTGAGCTATAAACACCACTGAGACGAAAGGAGAATGCGGAAAGGCAAAAACAAGAAACAATACAGCCTAAAAAAGCAGAAGGTTACTCATCTATTCAAACACTCCTGAGTAATCCTTGGTATGTGCGGCTCTGATACGGCAAGACTGTGCAAATACCCTGATTCAAGTCGAGCACTTGATTTAATGAGTGTGGATTGAGTAGGCGTCCCTATGGGGTCACATTGGTCCACCATCATGAATCTCTAACCACTCTAGCTCCCCAGGAGCCTGCTCCCCTGCCGATCTGACCACTTATCAGCTTTGTACTGACATCTCACACTGTGACATCACTGGTACGGTTGTCGTGCTTTGCACCCATCTGGTCCACTAGGACTTGGAAGCACCATCAGGCTGTGTTCCTAATGTCTAGCTGACTATTTGGCAACATGTGAAGAGCAAACAGACGTACACACCATACACAACGTGAGCACAGATGCAAACACACAAGCTTGAGTTGTGGGCCAAAGTCTATGGAATCAGCAGTTGGCATAGTGTTTAGGATTGTGTCATTTCCTGTCTGTACATAATGATCTTAAAGAACATACATGCCATGCACATGCTACATACAAAAGCATATTTTATATTCTCTACTGAACAGCCTACCTCATTTACTAGCTAACATTGTACCATTGTTGCATCAAGACACGTTTACTTAAGGGTAAATGTTTTACTTAAGACAAATTTAAAGAGTTAGTTTATCCAAAAATGAAAATTAGCATGTGTTTTACTCACCCTAAAGCCATCCTAGCCATATGTGACTTCCTTCTTTTAGAAGAATCTAATTGTAGTTATATTAAAAATATAACCCTTTAAATAGTTTTGCCTATAGATTTTGATTAAGCTGTTTTCTGCACTTTATTTTAAGGTGGCACATTCCTCCATAGTATGGCACATGGGCCATCGTTAAAGCAAATGCGAAATAAAAGTACCTTTTTAGCCTCACTAATGTGAAAGCACATAATTTTAAACATTTTTAAATTTCTTGATGAAAGCAATCATGTGTCCAAACGCATGTACAGCACATTAACTCTTCTGACACGCAACGTTAAGTTCAATACTGAGGTGTGATGCATGTAAACCTGCTCAATCACTGGTATACAGCTTTAGTGTTCATAGCCTGCGGCATGCTAAAAACACTGATCGATATTTGACCTTTTGTTATCATTGTGATATGTTTGTATTGATTTTGATATGAGGACACAATGTCGGTCTTAAAGAGCCCGAGAGTGTCAATTCCTCGTTAAATATGAATAATTTCATACTTAGTAACTGGCTACCACAAATACCGGCGCCAGTAGATTTGATGGATTTGTCAGAAATACAGGCTCCAAAGTCAACCTCCCTCTCTATAAACCAAGTCTATTTTTCTTCCAGAAAATGAGCAGTTAGTACCAATTATGTCTCATTGAACTGACTTTATAGATTATCAATTCGTTCACAATGCAATCCAAGACTTTATAAGCTACAGGAAGGCCTTTTTATAGTACCGTGGTACGTTAAGCTTTCCTAAAATGAATCAGCGGTGTATTCGTGCGGTGGGGTTTTCTGTTGGGAAAACCCCACTGCAGCTTATTGCTCATGCTTTCATGAAATCTTTAGACAGAGCAATAATACCTGCAACCCCATTATAGCAAAGAGCAAGGGGAGGAATCAAAAGGAGAATGTGTGTGTGTGTTTGTCTGTGTCAACTGTAGGAAAGATTAATGAACTACAATGTCACTTTGACATCCGAAGACAAACACAATCCAAGTGCCGAAGAACCAAAGGGGAGGTCGGTTGCCATAGAAACGGTTTCAGAAGCCCATACAGGTTGCATTCAGAGTTTTACTGTACATGCACAGATATCAGAAAATGTACATAATATATGCATGTAGTATGTGTAATTGGCCTGGTGAATAGTAAACAAATATATTATTTCTGAAAATGAAGTAACTTTGATCACTAATTGCTAGTATTAAAGATAGTATTATTACTAATTAATCTTTAAGTAAGCAAATTATGTACAGTACTGTGCACATTTATACATTATGCATTAGGCTTTGTGTATTAATTGTCAATAAGATTTTTTTAACTATATAAAGAAGCTTTGGTGATAACTAAGCAAATACGTCGCTACTACTTTCTCACTAGAAATTACATAAAAGTGTTGTAAAAACCATATACATTTGCACTTTGCCTTTATACCTCTGTGCTGTTAGGAACTACAAACATTCTACACAGCTTGCGCTATTTTACATGTATTGTAAAATTGGATAAATAGAACTGAAGTTACTTAAACTATATTTCTGGGCTAGATTTCTGGCAACCATAAAACACTACCACTCAGCAACCACAGAGTAAAACAATCAGAACAACCTCCAAAGTCCCTTAAAGGCAAATAGGTTCACTCTGTGACCATCTTGAAAATGCCTCTGGGCATAATAGGCATGCAGGCAATTTATTTACTTAAAAAGGAAAAGACTGAAATCTTCAAAGTGCATGATGAATAGCAACATAAATTATGCCTCTTTAGTTCAAATCTGTATCCGTCAGGTTGTTCCAGTTAATGTACTTCTATAAAAAAAACGCAATTGGCTCTTATAACTGAAAGAGAGGATTCCTTTCTGTAGCTGCCATAATAAACGTTACGCTTTCTCTCTTTTTTGTTCATTTTCATGTAAGTGTTCCGTTACCTCCTACTTAAACTGTCTCTGCAACCACCCACAACACCTTACGGTAGTATCGGCACGGCTTGTTTCGCAAGAATCACAAAAGTCTGTCTATTTTTAGCACTTTTTGTGCTTAGGTGCTACATTTTCATTTTAACATCAGACCTCAGAGAAGAAGACCTTAAGATGGGCCCTCATTATCAAACAGTCTCCGTTAATTGTTCTCATTTGAGGTTTACAGCTTTAAGTATTTCGTTAAGATTCGGTGGATGTGTAATGATGCTAAAAATGGCTGCGTATTCATCTTGTGAAACATCCGTCTCAGTGGTACGTGGATTTAGTCAGGTGATGCTGTAAAGGTCAGGAGGGGTTAAAGGCAGAGGATTACATCCTCTAATGAAGTCTCAACACTGTTACGGAGAACTGCGATTCCTCACAGGCCATTACCTAACACTGCAAATCATGAGAGCCAAGGTGGTCATTATGGCCCTGCCCCAAAAGGCAGTTTCCCTTCTGCATATGAGTGAAGCCCGTCTCTGCCAATTACCTCCAGAGAGGAGAGTCTGAATATGGAGATGTTTTCTTTCCTATGCCAGCTTTGGGCCTAAAAACAGCCTCAATTAAGGGAATTTAGAAATGAATAGCCAACAATGATGTTAGATAAGTGTCTCCAGCCTTTTTCTTTAAGTTGATTGAACCAGCATTCTCCCCTGATAGACAGCACAATGTGTTGTTGCAATGTCTCGTACTCTCTCTCTCGTTGTCTCCCTCATTCTCACAGCCAGATATCACAGTCTTTCATCTTATCATTTTGTTGAAGGATTTTTCACCTGGAGAGCAGAGGCCTTGGCTAAACCCAATTCATTACAGTACTTTTTCAAGCTTTTTTTAACTTTCTTTCTTCTCACCCTGCATTAACTACATTATGTAATTTGTTGAGGATAATGTACAGTCTCTGGAAGGCCATTTCCACCTTAGAATACAACAAATAAAAAGATAAGTATGACTTTATGTCTTACAATAGTTTTTTTAGCCTCTCATAATTAAATACCGTACTTATATCTCACAATATGCCTTTTTACATAATTGCAATTTTGTGTCTCCCAGTAGTGAATGTTTCCCAATTGCAATGTGCAATATATACTTGACTATATGCAACTTTATACATGCAACTCTCATTTTTTATTTTTTTTATGTGATTGTAAAGGTACAAAACAGATTTTCTTACTTCTATACGTTTGTATATAACCATAAAATATGTGTTTGTTTGTTTTTCACAGACTGTCTCTCAAAAAAATTAAAAAATAAATAAAAAATACAAAAGCTGCCACTGGGATGGTATGTACCTTGAAGGTACTTTTATATGCAGTCTTTAGTAAATAAGGTTTCTGCCCCAGTGAAAGCTTTTGTACATTTTTTGTACAAGTTTTACACCTTTTTGTAATATTTATCCATATACTTATACTATACCTTCACAAGGTATCTTGTATTTACATCAAAGTTGAAGTTTTGGATGTGACGGGAAAAAAGACAGTGTAGGTACATTAGACACATGAATAAGCACGGTGCTGGAGTTTAGCAGTCATTTTGCAACGAATATTTGACCACAGACCCGACCAATCGAAAACAAGCATTCCATAGAGTCGTGTAATAAATATTCATAAGTGATGTTGTGGTAACAATGGTACACTGTGAGCAGGAAAGGGAAGATAAGGGGGGAGTAGGAGGAAAACAACATCACCACCTCATTCAGCATAGCCTGCTCTAAAACACCTCATCAACAGCACAACAACACTAAGGGCAGAAAAGAGGTGACAGACAAAATGAAAGAAAACAAAGCAAGCTTCATTGAACAGACAGCGATAGCACTGGGAGATCAGAAGACAATACCAGATCAGATTCAGGGTTGCGGCTGACAAATCTGATGTGACACTCTGGTTGAAGAAAAAACAAATCCAGATTTATATACATAATATATTGCTTTTTTTTCCCCCCGGAGGCCTCCAGACATTCAGGGCCAGAGCTAGGCTACGCGCTATCTGTCCTTTGGTGAAATGAACTTGGCGGATCGTCTGCAACCCGATCTGATAGCTGATTCTTGAGGCGCTGAGCGCAGGTTTATGTGTGACTTGTTTACAGGCTTCATAAAAGCTTTTATGGGGTTATCAAAGATAATAATGCCCAGAAAAGACACAGAGAGCCCTGTGCCCTCTCAGCAACTTCCCGGGGTGATATGAAGCCTCTCTGCCATCCAAGATCGAGTTTTCAGTGTTTCTGTGATCTTTGTTGTAATAAATTACCACCAGATTCCACCCATTTAAGTCTTAATGGCTTCTGCCAGAATGAATTCCACACTTTTAACCACATCCACTCACTACAAAACCATGGCCTTCAAAAGACACAGAGTAAAATAACTTTTTTTATCATTATTAAGAAATGTCTTCCTATTGTGCTTGTGGACTGCACGCAAGGATAAACATCTAACATACAACAAATGACGCTTATGATGTTCATTCTAGTGAATCAAAAGCAATGTGATCATTATTGCCTGATACATTTGACTCGAGTTCTTGCAATGAACAGTTCAACATGATGAGTTATCAGTTTCAATTTTGTCTTAAATACAGTATAGTCCTTTATAAGTAAAATAATTAGCTGCGAGAGAATAACTTTCACATGCTAGCAAAATAAACATTATAAAGTATCTGAAATATATACAGATGAACCAAGTCAAACGGAATCAAAATCAGAACCCAATCAGGTGCTTGAAAATTCTTTTCACATCCAGCCAAAGAAATTAAACGATTCATAGGTTACTCCAGCTAAAAAAAAAAGTTATCTGTTTTTTACAGAGCTTGATTAAAATACAATTATGATTCCTCATGACACCCTTTTGTTTTCTATATTTACACGAAAGATCTCTTTTAGAGCGACTTACACCTCTCAAAATTCAATGGTAATGGTTGCATCATTGCTGCAGCAATCCATGGCTTGTGTTCTGCATTAACACATGCGAATGGGTATTCATGTGAACGGACTTCACGTCAAAAGATGTCATACAATGTCACCTGCAAGCAGCCATAAAACTCTCCATCTCGCTGTGTGCAATGAGCTATTACAATACTCTGCCAAATCATCCATGTTATGAAGGTTTCAGACACGCTTTGCATTGAATAGTATCAATCTATCTGTAAAACTGTGTTGAACTAAACGTATCAGACAGAACAAGGTCACTTCAGATTTGCAGCAAGTGGACTGTGTTTAAATAGATCAACTGGTAAAACGTAGCAGTGACATTCACCCGATACCAGCACTATACTCTATGTTGCTTAGGATAAATAAAGTTTCTGTCAAAGACATAAATGTTAATGTAAAGCCTTACACAACATAAAAATGGCTAAGCATATTTCAAAGACTTCAGCACTGAAAGGCTACTCCAAGCAGCAGCAGTATGCCTCTAAACAGCCGCTATGAACAGTGAGACAGGGAATAATTGTTGTTCTTTCCTTGTCAAGCCTGGAGTACTCTCAGGGGAGTCACAGTCTTTGGCTCATAATTGGCTCCAAGCTTCCACAAAACAACTCTTATCCCCCTTTTTTCCACAACACTCCATATAGCTTGGTTTACTGGGCTTTCTGACAATATCGTCATGGTGTTTGCACATCACTGGCCCAACAAATCAGGATCAGACATGTTTTCCCCGCGTTTTTTAACTGTTTCTCTAGGTCTCAAAACCATAGTGTTTTGGTGCAACATCTGAGTATGAGATCTGACCGGTGACCTGCAATTTCCTTTTTTAGGTGGGATGTCACAGAGAATTCTCAGATTAAAGGTACAGTTCAGTTCTAAATGAAAGTTCAGTCATCATTCACTCACCGTAAAGCTTTTTTTAAAAAAAAGATATTATAAAACATATCTTCTTTCACAATCCACAGAAAAAAAAATTATAACCAAACCAATATAATATGATATATATACTTAAATAAGACGGGGTGAATCTATTTAAGGTTCTGCAGGTATGTATTCTGTTTCTTGTGGCTCTTCCAGAAAGCTCATTGGTTTAGTGTACAACTTAGAAAAAAGCCTCTAATATCACATTGTAAAGAGCAAAAGGTTCTCATGTCGCTTCTCCCTAAAGACTCAAGAAACATTCCTCAAAGTGTCTGTGTACAGAGGGTTTGACCTTTGTCACTGCATGAGACACAGCAATATGGCATCCGTGTCTTCTCTGTCTACTCGTGGCAGATTTGTAAAAGAACATCTAGCGGTAGAAATCTTCTAAATACCATCAGTGCGCATGCATGCCCTGATGTATCACACCTCTGGTGTCATCTCATCAACCCACTGACAGCTTGAGCTTCACAAATGAACCAAATGTCACCAATCTAATGACAAGAGCTGTTATATATTTATATATAACTGGATATTTTCGCATTGGTGATTTTTACATTCATTATTCATAGAAAAGAAAGTGGGGATGTAAACTTTGTATAAACAGGATATTGGAGAGGTCCCAAGCCATACCACATCAGTAGAGAAGGAATTTAGTGTGTGCTGAAGGGTGAAGGTCCGGGCGACACTCAAAGCATGAGGAGATTACATAGCCGCCATTCAGGTAGGCAGTAAAATACAACCTTGTCTGTACAGGAGAGGGAGGCGGAGAGGGACGGCGCGCTTTGCCCTTGTATATTGTTTGTATCTTTGACAAGTGCTCGGTGTTTAAAAAGTCTTTTGGGAAGTTGCTGCTACACCGACTAACAAATTACGACTAGCAATTTGACTGTCCACACTGAAAGCATAAATGTTGTGTGACGTAGCACAAACCAGACAAAATATACTGTGGCTCAGACACTGAAGACACACTCCGACAGCAAATCGGTTGGCATTAATTTTAAACAAATACAGCACAGAAATATATCTAGATGTTGTATATTTGCAAATGACACTCGGCTTGATAGTTCAGATGTAAAAGAAATTGAATTGCCTAAACATATCAAACGTCAACTAAAGTATTTTAGTTGTCATTTACATTAACGTTATTTTAGTTGACTCAACAAACAAATTTTAGGCAGCGGGGTAACAAGTTAATTGGAAAGTTTTCAACCACCTTATAAGAGTAACGACTTTTTGCATAAAGTTGTCAAAGTTAAAATTTCTTCATTTTTATGTGATCGTTTGCTCTATGATTTAATGAATAAAAATTGTGAATGGCAGGCCACAGAATGCAGCGATCAGAACAAACAACGGTCACACCTCAGGACATGGACGGTCTTCACACTTGGGCTGCTCACTTGACGAGTTAATTCCTTTCATTTCACTCCGTAATGCTTTTATTTTACTGCAATGATCAGAATGAATACCACTGTGAAAACAAACGTGATCAACACTAAAAGCAATATGCCATAACAAACAGTCAGTAATTCACACCGGCTCTCCTTATTTCGCACTTGCATGCGCAACCCGGAATGCACCACATCATCTGCCAGCCTTGAACCTCAGAGGTGTTGCCCGTCCCGTGTCCTGCGGTAACACTCACTCCCAAACACACACCCACAAGAAAAAGCCAGATCCAGTCAGCGCATCCTGTACCGTAGCTCTGTAGCCATGACAGGCCTATTCATAGCTCCTCCGAGAAAACAATATGGGCAGCTGCTGGTCTCTCTCACTCTCTACAGACACCAATTAAGCTCCATTACATACACCAACACAGCCCTAACAAACAACTCAAGCCCGAGAGAGCGAGAGAGCTGGACAGAGATAGAATTACACAGACGGAGAGAGAGGTAGATGGATAGAGATGGAGAGAGGCGACATAAAAGAATGAGACGACTGGGCCTGAGTAAAAGCTAATGTTGTATGAAGCATATTGAATTATCCCAGCAGCTGATTTGCAGGAAGGCTGGAGGGTGGGAGAGCAGCGGAGCTGATGCATGGGGCCGATGCACCATAATCGCTCCTATCGATGTGCAAGGCTCATACAGTCATTTAAAAACAGCTGATCCAGACAGCAGGGTCAAGAGGCCGAATGCACACACCAGCAACGTGCAGAGAGACTAGCTCTGCTTGTTTATCTTTGCTAGTGTAATTGCTGCCCGCTTGATTATCTGCAGTAGGGCTGCACAGTTATGACAAAAAGAAAGTCATTACTTTCATTGATAATGTGGGCGCCGTTATTCATGATAATGTATGACGGGCAAGTGCATCCGATGTATTTTCCGTGGGATACACAGACGAAACGACTGGAGAAATGTTTCGGAATTCATTTATTCCCTTTTTTATATATTAGTAAATAAAGACAGTGCCTTAATGGTCATCGTCGTAGCGGCCCTCTTAGAGGCATGAAAAACAAAACTGTTATCAAAATTTGAATACATTATACAGCAAAACAATATTAGAATGCTCCCGTTCCATTAAATAAACAGAACTACCACTGAGTGCATTTACATGAGCACTTATAATCAAGATAAAGCAGATTTTTACAGAAATCTGTTACATTAAATAATGCAAAAACAAATATGTAAATGTGGAGTTTACATATCTTTAACCCAATATTTTATTTTTTTGAGGCTTTTTGTGTGATTGTATTTATATAGTTATTTCAACGAAAAAGGTTTGGTAAAACTGAACGAATGAAGCTAGAATAAAATTGTGCAACATTTTGGCTTATTTTGAAGATCAAACATTTAAATTTAAGATTACTATAGGCTTGTTTAAGTAACTTTTTTCATAGGAAAATCCGGCAACACTAAGTCGAGATATACATCATTTGATGTAATTTCTTGCACTGCAACGATAGAAGAGAGACATGACTTTGATGCATTTTTAAAGTGTTTGCTTATCTGCAAAACGTCTCTAAGAAGTTTTCTATCAGATGTCATATAGACATTTGGAAGTTGTCTTTAAGGTATTTATCATTTAGAATGAATGTGAAACTGCTTTTATCCGATCTTTGTACACAGCAGATATTTTCCTGATGAAAATACATCTTGTAGAGATTTGTGTGCCTGGGTACTTCTTGGACAACAGAAAAAGCAATAAAAATGTTGATTTTGCTTATTTTATATAAATGCATAGGCTATACAAAGTTGATGAAAAAATTACATCAAAATGGCATTAATAACGTTTTTAAGTCAATGCTTCAGAGCAAACTAATAAGATAAAAGTAAAAAAGATAAAAAAATAAAAAAATTATAAAACAATTAAACAAACCTAAGACTAATATAACAACCCATATAAATGCATTGCTTGTATTTTTGTTTTCCAATTACTTTGATGAAGATAATATGCTATTGTTTCATATTTTATTAAATAAAGCTAATGTATGTATATATATATATATATATATATATATATATATATATATATATATATATATATATATATATATATATATATATATATATATACATATAAACACATAACACACAAATGCAGTGATGTGTTTGCATTATTGTTGTTCTTATCTTTATCTCTATCATCAGCAACAATTCATATGATGTGCATTTCTCTGTGTATTATACAGTATAACAAACTACATTATAGCACAGATAGAGGGAAACTTTGAGCACGTTATTACTCTGTCAGTAGGCATGAGTACATGGGCAGCAGTACATCAGGCTGCGAAATGAGCAGGTGCACGTCATCCCATCACAATGACATCCCTACAGTGCACTAGCCTGTCTTGCAAAAGAACATTTTGATAGACTGATTACAAAGTTCTCCTGGCCTCCCTCTCCTTTTCATTATGTTATGGTACCCAGACCCCCAAGAGAGGAAAGAGGAGATATCTGCAAAGCATTTTTAACTAAATGTATTAAACTTTCAGGCATATAAGCAGACTTTCTTTTTTTTGTAATATATATATATATATATATATATATATATATATATATATATATATATATATATATATATATACACGCTAAAATTGATCATAAAAGAGGTGGAAGCATAGCATTGCATAGCTTCTGGATTTAGTGGGCCCCATGGGCAGTGGGACCTTTCACCCCACTAGCAATGACCCTGGTGGTAGAATGTGGTTGTCGCTTCTGTAATAATAAGCTATATGTGTATAGAATGGCGTTAACGTGCTAAAAGTTGAACAGACAACCAAATTTAGCTGTATGGACTACATAGGCCGTTCGTGGGTTTGACTGCCCCAAAAGAAAAAAACACTTAGAATGGACTGCTCGCTTTCCAGCTCAACCTGTAGAAGGCAGAGCAAAGGAAACTTCATAATAAAATATATTTTTAAAAAAAAGTGCCTAGTTACAAGTACGATATCTAGGTCAGGACATAAAACATGCACTTGTCATTGCTGATTAATTTGCTCTGATTTGCCACTGCAGTCAAACACAGAGTGGAGTCTGTAATTGGTTACAATGATCATCCGCTTTCCAAAAAAAAAGAAGAAAAAGAAAACACCCTGTAAATAAAACATTTTGACAAAACGGAATGCTGTAATCACCAATTTTCCTGATTAGTTGATCACAGCGACCGTAATCACGATTTATTTTTATTTATTTATTTTTTTTTTCAATTAATTGTGCAGTTCTAATCAACATTCGCATTTGCCCAGTTAAAGAATTAGTCAGCATCTTATTTGTCCCTCTGACTGTATTAAACAGAGGCCGGTAAGCAGTAATTGAGTGAGCCTCTGATGATAAAGTATGCTTTAGGATTAAAATAATCCCTCACCCTCATACTTCACCATAAACAAGCCTCACATTTAAAACAAAGTGTATTGTTCCTGTTGAATATACGGAGCCAGATTTAATGGAGCATACAGATGGAATCAAAATAAATTTACATAGACATATTCCTACCGGACGTATAGGATTCCGATTGTAAAACATGGCAAGCAGATTTACAAACTTAGATACACAAACATTAAAACAAGATTTTCCCAGATGCCATAAAAGTATTAAGCAAATAAATAACCAAAGCAAAAATAGCACTTTACTGACTCTTAGTCTTTAAATAAGCACACATTTTATTAACCATGTCTACGTTGGAATTTGAAATTTGACAGCCCTATGGTTAATATACACTTTCAGTGTTTTGAAAAGCAAATAATAGTAGTCATGTAGGTTCTGGAACAGCATGGATGTGATTACATGTTGACAGAATGTTCATTTCAGCGAACACTTTCATTAAAATTCAAATTGAATTGCATAATAGCAACAGAGTTTAAAATAACTTTAGTCAATGGTCTAGCAGGCACAGTTCAGAAGGTATGGGGTTGCTTAAAGGAATAGTTGACTGAAAATGAACATTAGCTTAAAATGTATTCACCCTCAGACCAGCCAACATGTAAATTACACTACTTGCTCACAGATCCTTTGCAGTGAATGGGTGCCGTCATATTGAAACTTCAATCCGCTGACTAAACTCTCACGATAATCCACAAGACTCTAGTCCACCAATTAACTTGATATGAAGCAAGGCTGTATGTTTTTAATCAGTTTTTACCTTTAAAACTTTCCAGCTAAAATACGACTCCTCTATCCATAATTTTGCTTTCTGCAGTTCAAATGTAGTCTTGTCTAAATCAGAAGAGAAATACAATATGCACAAATCAAGCACTGCTTAAAAATGAGGAAGAAAACAACAGTTCTAAACAAATATGTTGGTGGATTTTGATGTGAACGACAGAGGATGGATTTTTTTTTTTTTACTGGATGAAGCATTATTATGGATTGCAAACGTATATCTTGGCCTGAAGCAATGGTTAAAACTCTCATTCTGATGGCACCCATTCACTGCAGAGGATCCATTGGTGATGCAATGCTAAATTTCTTCAAAATGCTTAAGATGAAGAAACAAAGTCATCTAGATCTCGGATAGGCTCTGGCAGAGTCTTCATTTTTAGGTGAACGATTCTTTTAATCATTAATACTAATAATCACAGTAATTATCAGGTAATATAGTGGTGATATAGTTCATTAGCCGGCCTGTGGGCTGTTTATGGTCGCCAAGCAACTCGTTGTTTTAATATAGAATTTGTGCACTACTATGTGACTCATCCAATTAGACTCTCATGCTTTTTTCTTGTTGTTAGTAGATTTAAATAAGCGGTTTTAATCCCGTTATTGTTTGTTTTAGACACCGTGACAAGGAACGGTATGAATTAAAACAGTTAGAACTCACCTTGAGTTGATCCAAAAGAAATCGAAAGAAATGAATGACATCTCTTTCAAATAATAAAAAAAAGCTTTTAAACTTCCAGTCTCACACTTTACATTTGTATCAAAAAATGTGTCTTTTTTTTTTTTGCCAGGATCCCTTTTGGGATGAAAAACTCTTTTACACGGCTCGTTAAGCAGCATGTGCCTGTGAAGGACCAACACGTTATTCTCCTATGAGTTTTGCGTAACACTCCACATGGGTCACACACTAAATTCTGCTTGTGGTAAGTCCTCAAGGGTGAGGGTGACTTTGTGTGGAACATTTTAATGTCTGTATTCTCTCCTTCTAGATTTATTCTAGTTTATTCCGTTTATCTAATATTGTTCATTAAGCATTTCCGAAGTCTATCTATTCAGCACTAGTGCGGTTATTTCTAAGGCTACTAAAATCAAATAATGCAGGTGTCAGGAACTATGCAGCAGTAAAATAAGCAGATCTCAACAGATCAAACGAGAAAATACTCAAGTCATTTCATGCTAAATCGTACTTTGAACCATACGGGAACGAAAGTAAGTTCAGGTCAGTGCAATCCCTCTCGTGTCCAGATTTGGCCAGATGCACACACATGACTGCTCTCAGCACCTGGGCCTGCTCTAATTGGCTGATCTTGCTGAAGTCAACAGAGGCCCTCTCGTCTTCATTTCACCCTCTTTAAGAGATTCTGCTGATGCTCGACATTACCACAGGTCCGCCAAGAAGGCAGCAGACTCAGAAAAAGGGGGAAAAGCAGGTGAAGGAAAAATGTTGGAGTAGTCGAACACTGGGGGTTTCACTCTTTATGAAAGTGAGGACAGACCCATTACAATGTAAGACTCTCACTTTCTTCACTGCCTAACAGATTATAGGGGTTATTTTCATTGGCATTAAAGTGAAATAAATGAACATAAACACAGGAGCTTGAGACAATTTCAGACGGCATTTTCATCTAAACTGTTCATTTGTGTGTGTGTGTGTGCGCACTAAACTAAGCTCTCTTTCATGTCTCATTGTGCTTAAACTGTCAATTACACAAGTTTATGTTAACACACAAGTTACAAAAACAGTCCGTTATGGGTCAGATTTACAAAACAGAGCAAATTAGCGTTAGAGCGCAATTCCATGAAATCAGGGATGGGAGGAGAAAATTCTGCATGTGATTTACTGACAATGCACACATTAAAGAACACAGACACAGCCAGATCATTTACATAATGAACAGCACAATCTACTAAGAGCAGTGCAAATTACTGCCAGCTTTAAAGGGGTGGGGGGTTTTTTCTAGGCTTGATTGTGTTTACGGGGTGCAGTCTAGCATGTGTTAATGCTTCATTTGTTAAAAAACGCATTATTTATCACATAATTTACATTTATTCCACACTGCACTAACCCTTATTTGCTAAACGTGCTGATAAATTCCTGTTTTTATGTAGCCCCTCCCTCATAAATACACCACGGGCTCTGATTGGTCATCGGAACATCCCGCCCCTCAGCTCAGAAGCTTCAGTTGTATTGTAAACAGTGGCGTCGAATGAGACGCAGAAGATATTATAGAAGAGGATCGCACAGAACCTGTGCAAGCACGGCATGTTTGTGGTTTGTTGTTGTCTCATGCTTTTAGACAGGCTATTATTTGTGAATGCTGCTGCTTCTGTTAGCTTTTAATGTACAGTTTTATTCCAATTAAAGCTTCAATACAGTACGGCAACCTCACACACGTCTTCTCATAGCTATGTGAAAATAAGTGTATTCACAGAGCCGATGATCTCATTGAGAGAGACAGAGATGCAGAGCAGTGAGAGGAACAGGGCGAGAACCACTTAGAACATTGATTTTGAAACTTGTGAAGACAGAATCGAGATTCATATATGAATAGATTTTCACGTGCACCCCTCCTTTTCACTAAAGCACCCTACCCTACCCTCTTCGTTGCGCGTTCGGATTTATTTTAGTTTGTGACGTAACAGACCCGGGAAGTAACTCGTTTTAGTCCCTACGAGCCGTTTTTGTAGGCACTGCCAGAAATTGAATGATATAATCATTGGTATATGATGATATATTCAATTATTCCAAACTTTTGACCGGTATACAGGAGTCATTTTTAAAATGTGTAGATGAGGGGGAATACGTGACGCTCATACTGTAGCTTCCTTTGGTCAGATGATCAGGAGCACACACAGATTAGAGAAATATGTCAAGGTTCCTGTGCAGTTAAAGTCAGACCAGGCTATATTCTTGTTCCTCAACTTTGCTTGTTAAAACTGCAGTGAAAGCTAGTAATGTACTGATAGGTAGCTCCGCCGAAGGGGAAGCCAAGAATGTAAGATACAATCATAAAACCTCTCTCTTCTTTACTGAGCAATCGATATGCCCAGTCCCTTCAAAGATATATCAGGAAAAATTTGAATAGCCAGAGTTTTACTTTTTTTTTTTTTAGCAATCCTGTTTTACTGTCAGCTATTAACTCTTCAGCCAAGTCAATATTATAGGTGGAGTTTGGGAGTTGACAGTTGCTCGTAAGTGACTTTTTGCCTGATCTTTTACCACTATTTGTGCCTCGCTTATATTCTCTCTTGAGTCCAGTTCAGCAAAATCTTAAGTTTTTGTCCTCTCTTTCCGCACTTGTGGCTGCTCTCAGCCGTTGTATTAGAAAGCCTCTTGGCAATGTTATATAGGTCTTTGCCTCTGCCAGGCTGTCAGAAGGTCTGTCTGAATCAAATATGCTAATTAAGAGAAACAAAGAAGCAAAATGATTGACATATTGGCATCGATCTGTTTGAGACATCAAGACTGCTTATTTCTTAACAAAGGGAAGAAAGCTATTTGCATTGATTAGTTGGAACATTCACTGGAGGCTTTTCAGAATTGTACTTGTGACTAACAAAGAAAATAAAAGACGGTTCTGTGACAGCGTGTCAAATGTACAATGACTTTCACGGAGGTCAGCAATTATTTCGTCATTTTTGGGGTTCAATCTGTTCATTTTGCACAAACCAGAATGCATTTTTGATGGTAATTTTTAACTGTTTAAACCACTTTTTGGTGCTATTCATTCTTTCATTTTTGCTGCCTCCAGGCTTTCAATAAATTCTCATTGAAATAGCACTAGATACGGATCTTAACAGAATACGTTTAAACAGCACTCTAGCCAAACATGATTTCTGGCTATTTATTGGCATATGAAGATGTGCAGTGACAAATTGAAACTTTTTTGAAGTTGCTGTTGTTTAAAAAGTTGCACAAAAAGTTATATGAAAAGCTGCATAAAATAAACTAAACCCATATTGTCCTGTATATACACTACCATTAAAAAGTTTGGGGTAGCTAAGAATTTATTCTTATTATTCAAGATGATCAAGATTTATGTAATCAAATATACATAAATATTGTGAAATATTATTGCCATTTAAAATAACAGTTTTATATTTTAACATATTTCAAATGGAATCTATTCCTGTGATGGAAAACCGGTCTTCAGTGTCACGTGACTCATTATAATGCTGCAATTTGGAGATCAAGAAACAATTCTTATTCTTATCAATTATATGTAACAAACAAACATTTGTGGTGCTTAATTTGAGGAAACTGTTATCTTTTTATGAATATATACTGTGTATATATATATATATATATATATATATATATATATATATATGTGTGTGTGTGTGTGTGTATACACATTATATATATATATGTATAACATTGTACACATTTCATGAAACACTGGCAGAGGTCTTTTTTTTTTTTTTTTTTTGACAGCTTCTCTCAATTGCGCTAAAAGTTTCTTGACATCGTGATGCCTATATCAACTCCACAGCAACCGATGTATAGATCCCAAATATTGACTACACTGTCTGAACAAACGGCGTATAGATACACCGGATATTGACTATGCTGTCTGAACAAACAAACCATCAGATTTCATCACTTGCAAAGTGACAGAGCAGACAGGCAGTCCTAAAGATCAGATAAAAAGCCCAAATCGGATTTGCGCACAGTGTGAACAAAGCCTGTGTGACTTCAGTCTGTTATTGGGCATGTTTGTTATATGTGAGTGACCCATCCGTCAAAGAATGAGAGACAGAGGAAGGACTTCAATTGGGTCTTATTGAATGAGTTCGGCTCAGGGCTGAATGATCAAGAGCACACAAAAGGGTACAGCACGCTGTCAAAGAGAGCAAAACATGTTGCACCAGGGCAAGATCAGCAATAGCAACGTGCGCACACAAACCCACACATGTGCAGCCAGACAATCTGACGGCTACAGTAATGACCTCACTGTCTCACCTGTCACTTCCATCTGTCTTTCCCTCTCGCTTTATAAGAGTCCGGCTCCTTTTCCCTTTATCACTGTCCAGATCTCTCTGCTAGCAATTCAATCTTCTTGCTGCCACCTCTGGCATCTCGGCTCTTATTTTTCCAGGAGTATTTTTTCCCCTTCTCCTCACCACCACTATGAAAGGTGTGACAACACACTCAACAACAGGTGCGTGCTCAGACAAGGTCGTGAGGGACGAAGCCTTGATTTACAACCTCTGTCTCTTCCACGTCTTTATCTGCGCGCCTCTCCTCTCCTCTTCTCGCGGACTCTCCCCTCCCATCGCGATAAAGAACTGAGCTGTTGCCGCGGTGGACAGCAGGTGCGAACTGGATCACAGAGGTATCATAAGGTAGTGAATACCAGATGAGGAAGGCAAGGACGCACCTCGTGAATCACGCCGGAGAGTCCTCGCTTATGTTCCCGCTGGACAAAAGAGCTGCAAGGACAGGGACAGAGCTCTCAGACTCTTGGGTTTCCTCCAAGTTCAAACTGATCGGAATATAAAAGTTTTGAATGGTGTTTTGGTGTATTTGCAGCGGGAGCCACTGCTGTCAAAATTAAAAGTTTGGAGTGCCGTTGCTGTTAACTATAAAAGCAAACATTTTTACTAAATGGAATAAGGCTGAAATAAAATGTGCGTACTGGATGGAAAGAACACAAATAAATAAAAAATAATAATAATACAACAAAAAACTGAAATTAAATTAAATACATATATTAGATGGGTAAAAAATGCCTCAAGTACTAATGTTCTCATTTTTATGTATCTGAAGTTTAAGACGTGAATGTATGTATATAAATTTTATTTTATATTAGTTTTATAAATTTGATAGTTTTATTTCCCTTAACAAAAAGTAGTAATAGTAGTATAGTTGTTGTTATTTTTATTATTACCATTAGTTATTTTTTATAAATTATATTATTATTATTATTATTAATAATAATAATAATAATAATAATTTGTTCAGCAATTTATTCATTTTTAATTTACAGCTTAATTGTTATTGAACTGGACATTAACATGTTATTTACCTCATTATTTATAAATGAATGAAAATGTATTTTAAATAACTACATTAAAATAAAGTGTGTTGAAAACTATTAATTTATGTGCTACTTAAGTAACTTATTGTCTGATTAAAGGGATAGTTCATCCAAAAATAAAAATTGAAAATTTACTCACCCTCATGGTGTTCCAAACCTGTTTGAGATTCTTTGTTACATAAACACAAAAAATAGGATATTGTGAAGAATGCTACCAATAAACTAATTGATGACCCATTGACTTTCATGGTATACCTTTTATTTTCATTAAGATGGCAAAAATGTTTTTGGGTGAACAAATGGTTCGTGAATAAGATGCAGGTTGTTCTTAACCACTCCTTCCTGACCTTAGTCTAGCAGATCAAACTCTACACACCACTGCAAGAAAAATGTCAAAAAAATGCGCTGTTTACATAGAGACTGATAATAAAACTTCAGAGTGTGTATGAATTGTCACACTGACATAAAGGTTATCCTTAATCCTCTGATCCCGGTTTATACATTATCGCATATACCTACGAATGTCAGACAAGTTGTCTGTGTAACATGAAATTGACATCAAAATATGTCTGGAGGTGTTTACAGTTTTATTTTTATAAATCATTCGCCAGAAATGATTGGGAGGTATCTCACAAGATCCTGTTAAAACATTTTATATTTACACATGGAGATTTAGAGGAAGGCCTCGTCAGCTCTGTGAAACGGAAACGGATTAGCAAAGCATTTGGATGCTTATTAAGATCCGAGAGATGGGGTTTAGATTCAGACGGAGTAATTCGAGAGCCATTTTGACGCATTGGGGGCAGAATTAAAAGAAAGTAGGGAGTAGACATTTTCCCTTTTTCCTCTCTGAAATCTCACTTTCTGCAACAAGTTCAGGCTCCAGGGAAATAAAAGAAGGATGCGTTGTGAATGAAAAACGGAAAAAAAAAACGCTGATAAAAAGCAGAGGTGGCATCAAATCAAATCAAATCTCTCAGCCAGCTGCTCTTTCGTCCTTAAATCATCTCTCTCTGGAGAAGACTGGCATCAGGAACTATCTGCGGTGTTTAGAAATAACTAACCAAAAGTTATTGTTTAGTTGTGTGACATCTGCTTTGAAATGCATCTTTTATAGCAACAAGTTGTTTATGCCAACAAGCTGTGACAAAAAGCTATCAAGCAATCACCATATATAAAAGCACTGAATTCTGAAGTCTGATTTATTCTTTTGAATCGATTTGATTGGACAATTTTTACTCCCTGTACTGTGTATTATGTTTTACACCAGGGTGTTTCTGTTGTATTCTGTTGTTGCTATGGTTAACTAAAATGAACAATTAAACTAGTTTTGTTATAAAATAATCTATTAAATAAAATTAGTGCTGGTCATTTGATCGCATCCAAAATAATATATTTGTGAACATAACATACGTGTGTGTGTGTTTTCTATGTTTATTATGCATATATAGACACACACACACACACATGCATGTATATATTTAGTAAAAATGTATAATATTTATATATTAAATATATTTATAATTTAAATTATGTGAATATAAATATGTACATATTTTCAAATTACATACTGTATATATATATATATATATATATATATATATATATATATATATATATATATATATATATATATATATATATATATATATATATATATATATATATATATATATATATATATATATATATATATATAGTACATATATTTTATATATTAATATTATATTAATTTGTGCAAAAAATAATAATATTTTAGTATCCAAACAATACAATAAAACACTGGTTGTAAGCAGTATTATAAGTTTGAACACATAAATATGTACAGCCACAACAAGATTTCCATTTAAGAACAAAACAACAATTTACAAGCAATTTCTGAGACAAAATTCTACACCAATGAATTTCTTCCATTTTTATCAGATTTGGAATGACATGATGACAGAAATTTAGTTTGTTTTTTTTTTTGTTTTTTTTACGAAATTTCCCTTCAATCTTGGCAAGCCACAGTTTTAAACTAACTATTTCACCAGTGGTGTGTTTGTGCATTCATGTGGAAGAGGACTTGCAAACAAATGCAGTGAAATGTGGTTAATTTACATTTACATTTACATAAGTCCTGTTTCAAAAGAAAAGATGATTTAAAGAGAGAGAAAAGTATGTGATAAATGTGCTGTTGGACTATAACCACATTTTCAGAAAGGTTAAAAGTTCTGCCTAGAATGTGCCTGCAGAGCATCTTTAGTCACGCAGCATTTTAAAATTCCAAGCATAAAAAGGAAAAAGAAACAAGTTAGAAAGAGAATTAAACAAATGGATCATCTTCAATTTGATAGATGGCCAACGTGTTTTACAGCTTTACGTTTATAGGACTGGGACAGATGGTCGTCTTACAGCCTGCCCCCCTTCCCTCCTCCTTCAGGGGGCTGTTTTCCACAACAATTGTATGCTTTTGCAGTTTTAAGACTGTGCTGTTTAAAAACCTTGAGACGTGCTGGGTTGTTTATCTGGGGAACATTCATTAAAAGCTCAGTGCTTTTATCTAAATCTTAAAGTTCAAATTAGGAGAGTGCTGTTTCTTTCCCGCCACACTTTAGCTGTGAGCAGAGCGGTGCTCCACTTCTGAGTTCTCTGTTGTTGGCGTCTGAGGGGCAAGAGTATTAGTCATTACAGATATGGGGGCAAATATTTCATACGCTAATATAACGAGCAAACAAGGCCCATTTCCATCCTGCGGCTTGAAGTGACATGAGTCAGAGGCTCAAAGTGCTTCCCATAATCCCTTCTCAGTTTACAAAGAGGAGGCACGTCATGTCCCTCATGACATTGGGCTGAATTTATGGTCTAAAATAGGTGCCAGACAAACAAAGAGTTGGATCGTTGGGGCGCAGCAAATGGATGGCACCTCCCTTCCTTGATCTAGATTTTGAAGGTGAACGGGATGACCTCGTTCATCTTCTAGAAAGTCTTCTACGGAACGGTTCATCTGAAAGCGTGGACGTGTCAGAGAGCAGATCTTGAAAGAGGAAGGAAGAGCGGGGGCAGAGAACAAACAGCGGAAGATATTTTATGTTTTAGCATGCGCATCAAAACTGCAATTCTCTTGAGATAAAAGAGAGGTGTTGGCTGAGCTGAGAGTTGTTGACCTTTGGAGCTGAGGTGCTGGAGAGGTAATGATGTAGGCCTATTAAACCATCTTCTCATGTACTTGGACAAGGGTATTTGGTACAATAACTGCATACTCACACACACACACACAGGGAAAAGAACAGCATGAAAGGAACAGACCTAAAATGAAAGTCCTGTCATCGTTTACTTGCCCTCGTGTCATTCCAAACCTGTATGACTTTCTTCTCTGCAGCACACAGGAAGATATTTTGAAGATCATTGGACATTTGGACTCAAAATGAAAAAACATATGTTCTTTTGCGTTCCACAGAGGAAAGTAAGTCACACCGGTTCTCTGAGAGTTCTCATTTTGGGGTAAACATCCAACCTTAATGCACTTCATTTTCTGATTAAAGCTGATATTCTAATTAAGCTTTTCTTATATAAATGGATTCACAATTAAAACAATTATGTTTTAATTTCCTTTTAATGTTCCAATTTCTGTATTTATATTCTGTAAAATATGTTCAATTAATCTTGATTAATCACATCCAAAATTATTTATTGTAAAATTATACAGTTACTTAAATTGACGTAATATATATTTATTATGCATATATAAATACATGTAGTATATATTTAAAAAAAATATTTAGATGTATTACACCTGTGGAAAGTAATTTTTTTTTTACATAAAATAATATATTATAAACAGCGCTGTCAAATGATTCATTGTGATTAATCATATGCATAATCATTATGCAGATTTAAATAACACACACATGCGTGCATATATTTTTTGTATATATTTGTATATTTGTATAAAAATACACATGCAAATATTGTATGAGTGTCTTTATACACATATATACATAATAAATATACACAGTACAGACACATATATTATGCAAACTTTTATTTTGAATGTGATTAATAACAATTGATAATTTGGCAGTGCTATTTTTATGTTAAAATGGTATTTTCGCAGGTGTCTGTATCTAACATATCCTAGAATCACATATATCCTAGAATATTACACTAATCAGGTTCATGTGTTTACATAATGTTTCCAAATCCAAATCTGATCATATATGAATTAATATTAGACTATTTGTGCGCTTGCAAACGCAGCCGTTCAATCTCCCACACTCCCTCTTTCTGACTTCTGAATCTCAGTCCTACACACACACACACACACACACACACACACAAAAACATAAAGCAGAACAAAAGCTTCCGGCCACAGAACACTCCACAGTGTTTTGCGTCTCACAGTGCTGTGCACAGTATCGTTTCCATTAGTTGACTCTAGCGGGCCTGAACAGAGCAGCACAGTCTGCAGCCTTGACGAGAGCGGGCAGATCGAACTGAAAGTATTGCATGCGCAATCATGAAAATGGCTTTACGGCGAGCAGAGAGCGAAAGACAGACACCTACCAACATGCCTAGTCAGAAACAGACATCACATAAGACTCCATCTAGAGAAGTGATGAATTCTCGCACATCTAACTGATGATGGTGTGTGACTGCGAGAGTGGGTCACAGGGGATTACAGAGAGACGGGAGCCGGGCTGCTGGGGATTGAGAGAGCGAGAACTGCATTGTCAAGAAGAGCGAGGTGCCGGTAATCGACAGCCTCCTGCGCACGCACACAAACACGCACATCCATACGTCTCTCTCTGGATGCTCCTTTTCCCATAAGCTGACGATGGGAAATATAATCTTCACAGGGAAATGCAATCTACTCGGGCCTCGTCTTCTCAAACTCACACACACACAACCAGCTTCAGCCACTAAGAGCAATACTGTTTCTGTCTATTCATGTGTACTGTCTGCGGATCACAATGACTGGATCTTTACTGCTTTGATTCAATGCTGCAGCAGCAGCAGCAGCAGCAGCAGGGTCATTTAATCCTGACATATGCGGTTTCTTTCACGCGCAGACAAGCAATGCTCTTATCCATCCTTTATCTAGTGATTTTAAACGGTCAAACACACACACACACACTCATTCCATTTACAAGCCACCAAAGCAGGTAATTAGGGCTTTGCTCAGACTTCTAGTGTGTTGTACAATAACTGTGTGAGCGTAAAACTCCTACAAAGATAAGTTGAGAAAGCTCAAAAATGTATTAGTGCTAATTAAGCACACATTAATGCCTTATTCTACGTGACTTTATTGTATCAGGTTCTGCCTTTATTCTACATCCCTAATCTGACCCTATACCTAAACTTAACAACTTCTTTACTAATTATTAATAAGCAGCAAATTAGGAGTTTATTCAGGGAAAGGTTGTATTTAATAGCTAACAAGTGTTTCCTATTCTAAAGTATTACTAACACAATCAAAACTAATCATTTTTGAACATTTAAAAAAACTGATCTTTTATCTGTTTTTGCAAATAACTCTTAGAATATAGTGCTGCTTGCATACTGTATATTGCGGATAATTCATATAAACTACTTTTATAGTGCTCTTGTGTTTTCAGGCTTTAAAGCTCTGGATTTTGTTTTCTGTAACCACATTGGAAGGAACAATATAAAAAACATAAAAATTGGACTGGAATACTAGTTAAAAGCAATGGACTCATCTTTTGTGTATATTGCTAATGTGTATGCATTTGTACAATCTCCTTCATATGATTCTAAAAACAGCATGTTTCCGTATGAATCACATATACACAAAATCACCGTCGTATCTCCTTTTAACATAGGTTGGTAAAAACATATTGTTGGTAAAAACAATCTTAAATAGACTCGTGAAATTGAGAGACGGATAAGTAACTTTGGTTCGCAAACTTCGGAAAGCAATTTTCTCAATATCTTGACTTGAGAGCTTAAACTGAAACCAATTTCTGAAACCTATTACCTGAAATTTGTTCAAGTTGTTCTAAACCTGCATCAGTTTCTTTCTCCTGCCAAACTGAAATGATGGTATTGTGAGAAATGTTGTTAACCAAAAAACTGCGAGTAGCCGTTGACTTCCATAGCATTTTTTTTCTCTCCATACAGAAATCAATGGTTACAGGTCTGAAACAACTTGCAGGTGAGTAATTCTAGAGTAACATTCTAGAGGTGAAGAGTCTCTTTAAATCCAGTCACTGATCTTATGGACTCATGGACTGTGTTCTCAGTTTGATTGATATTGTGACTTAAAAAATTTGAAAAATTATTAAAATGTATTTGCTAGAAGGGATATATCTGAAATCAATTCAATTAAAAATGATTAATTAGCTAAAATAATCCATGCATTTTTCCTTTCTCTAATCAAACCGTGTTAAATAAAACAGGCATGGGAAGTCATCTAAGAAAAACTGTGTTTTCCTTTAACTATGAATTTGTGTAAATATCAAACAGAACATAACTTTTACGTTGGATTAAAGACGGAGAAGGGATTTTCCTTCACATTTCAAAAGTCCACCACCCAAGACTGCAGCAAAGTGAGCGTGTTTTCTGTGAGAATGGACCAGAAACGAAACCGATTAAAACACCTTACAATAAAAACAAAAAAGATCTGGGCAAAGACCATTCAGGCCAGTCCAGCTCCTGAAGCGTCAGGTTACATCTACTAATCCATTTTTAGCTGCTCTTGAGAGACAAAGAGAGAGAGTTCTGTCAGCGCCATCAAACGCCAAAACCACCCTGGTGTTTATTATTAATGAAAACCTGTCTGTCTCTGCGGTGTCTATAGTGTGGCTGACCGACTTTGTTCCCTCAGATCTACAATAGGTATAACATCAGGGTGCCTCCAATCATAACCGACCACTTTTGAGTTCCCATGGCTACCAGAATATTCCACCATCAAAGACCCATCACACATTATGAGCATGTTCTCATTCTTTCAGTCTGTGTGTGGTCACCGCCGCTTTCTTTAATTACAAAAGCTGCATTTGAAGTAATCCGGATGTTTAATTAGTGATAATTTTGATCTTGGCAGGCGTCCTTTAGAATGCTTGTTGGTACCCACTAATGAGCGAAAGGTAAAAGAGCAGGACACGTCTTACAGCATTAGTTGAGTGTTTTTGTTTCGTTTTTTTGCATCCGCACTTAAGTACAACTGCACTAGCACACGCGAGCCCCTTCTTGGCTTTGATGTCTACTGTACACAACAATCAAGCCACATCACAGAGAATGAAGTAAACCCAAATGAGCTCTGGCTGAAACAAAATAAAGTATTCATGGTAAATTATAAAAAAGAAAGAGGACTAAATCAAAAGGTAAAAGGAAGTGAATAATACATTTGAAGACTGAAGAGAGTGGAAAGGGTTGGATGAATTCAGAGGTAAAAAGTTGAACAGGTTGAAGATCGTCTTCAATCAGACGGCAGAAACTTGTATTTAATAACGGTGCACAGCAGTATAATAACTGAAACATCTCATACTCTTGAGTTAAAAGTATTAAGGCAATTTAAGGTTAAACAATGGCTGGAATTGTAACTTTAGGCCTGTTTCGTGTCACAAACATGGCTAGACCTTTGTGAAGAAGAAGTGTGCTTGAATATATTGAATGAATCAAATATAAAAGTATAATTGCAAATAATATAATATTAACTAAAAGTCACTCAAGTGTACTTAATGTAGGTACGTCCATGGCTTCATTTCTTAATACATAAGTACTCTTTAAAACTGCACTGTTATAAAGTGCAGTGTTATAATTTTTTTACAGCTTAAAGTAGCATATTTATTCAATTGTAATTAGCATACACTTCACTGCAGTGTCAGCAGTATTAATGCGCTATTACAAATATAAAGGCATGACATAAAAGTTTCAATAGAAATTACCATTTTTATTTTTTTTTGTGTGAACTATTCCTTTAAAGTGTATTATTTACTTAATAAGCCCTCTTTTTGTTGAAATGTTTGCTTCGATATTGTCTGTAAACGGTTTGCTGACAAATCTAATTAAAAGTACCGCGTTGATAAATAGGTTTGTAGAACAACATGTTTCTGCTGTACTCTACTTGGTTTTATGCTCCTGGTGTGTTCCACTACTCCGAGATTACAGTAACATGTTACTATCGGCATCAAAATAAATACGCACATTGCTTTCAAGTTTGGTAGGAAACAGGCCCCGGGCTGGACTAGTGATCCTGAGAGAAAGAAATTAGACTTCACCTTGGACAGAGAGACTGGCTGTCTATTTGAAATGCAGAATGTAGGTTTTGGGAGCAGTGATGCTGAGCTAATGCACTGAGTTTCAACAGCAGCACTGGAACCTTGAACTAGACTGTTAAACTGCATAACTGAGGACACATCTTGGCTGCATTTACGGCAAAGCACAGATCCAGTATTTTGCGATACTAAAGCCCATTGCCCTGTCACATTTTAAGCCCCAGAACGTAACCAAATAGCATTTATATTCTTCTAGTGCACACACTTGAGACACGCTAAGACTAGATGCTACTATACATTTTAAGTGTCTACAGGGCAAAAACATTCTGTCTCATTGTGTTGTGTTTTGTTTTATGATTATCATTTATTTATTTGTTTTTGAAGCTGGAAAACAAAATATAAATAGGAAAAAATAAAATTAAGACGCAAACTGAACAATTCAAAAATAAAGGCAAATTGCAAAACATTAAAGAATATTACAATTGTTACAGAAATAACACTTAACGAATACTGTGCATATTCCATTCATAACCACACTGAAAAAATGAGAATAAAGATAAAATAAAATAAAAATTATTGGTTGTGAAATATTTTTACTCAGAACTTGGTATGTTAATTAAATGAATAAAAATAACATTGTAATAAAGCAGTTTTAATAGTAATTTGGGGGCAGCGAAAATATTACTTCTGAAAGATGCATTGACATGAAAAGGTGTTGCTGATGAAGAGAAGGAAAAGAATGTCAACCGATAATATGTTAACACAGCGTGTTTGACACAATCAGATCCCTGTGGATAAAATCAGGTTCTATCCTGCATGATTTCCAAATCAATATTCGTTTAACTTGTAAATACAAATAACATAGAATAGAATAGAATTAGAATAACATTTCTGCCACAATGAGTTTCCAGCAAAATCGAAACCTGGTTTAACATTAGCATGCTAACCCAGATCAGCTCACTGGTGTTTTGCTGTTGTTGTTTTGGCTCTGTTCTTCTGCAGACTGACAGAGCTGACAAGGGATTTCCTCACACCATGTCAGATCCACAGCTGCTTTCCAAGAATGTCCTTTCATCCATAACCATAAAGGTTCCACAGGGTAGCAGTCTCACCTTCTTAAACCTTTCCTCATCCTTCCCTTCTCCCCTTTCACTCCGCTTTTCTGCCGTGCTCTCTATGAAACCCCGCTTTTCTTAAGACAACATGGCTGCCATCTGCACAAAACCGAATGTTGAGGAATATGCGAATGCTGATTCATAACCAGGAAGTGGTTTATAATTAACTGTCACACAGCTCCAAGGGAAGAGTTTCTCTCACTGGGAGCCCGTGGAGCCGCGGTGCGATCACGCGGTGTATTGTCTGCGTAATGAGGCCGTGTGCCGTAAACAATCCAGGGTTAGCTGAAGGTTTCGTTCAGGTGTCTGCAGTGTGTGTGTGTGTGGAAAAGTGTAAACAGTGCTGTTTGGCTCTTGTCATTTTATGGTCACTTTCCCATGAGCACACAGTGTGAATACAAACTAAACACAGATCCTGTCCTGTCCCTGCAGATCACACACACACACACACACACACACACTCAAACACAGTCCGAACATAAATACTCACACATACACTGCCCTTCCTGAACTTTTTTCAAACACACACACATAAGCAAAGATAGGCTTGGTCACACGGTCCTTGCAATGCTGGCTGGTTTCTGGGGATTTTGCAAGGATTATAGCAGAAAGTACACAGCTGATAATAACACACACACACACACGCACACATATAAATAGAAAGTGCTTAGCTGATAAAGGCCCCCCACCCCAGTTGTTTATGCCACAGGCTGTGCATTGCTCTGTATTTTTTCCTTGGCGTCTTTTAGCAGTTGGCAAAGAACTTTTGACTTTCCTCTCCATGAGCCTTACAGGTTGGATCACATGAAATAGAGGCCTGTGATCAGGGGCATCACTAGATCCTTTTTAAACCAGTAAAATAAAGCTGAGCTCTAGTAAAATAGCACTGCTAAATCTTTGTCTGATTATGGACAGAGTATGCAGACTATATGTTTTTTTTTTTTTTTGTATTTTTTTTAATTGCAGAAGCTGATATAAAGCCACTATGTACGTATATATATATATATATATATATATATATATATATATATATATATATATATATATATATATATATATATATATATATATATTTATTTATTTATTTATTTATTTAAAAAAAAAAATCATTTAATCTTAATCGTTTTTTATCTTATCAATATATATATATATAATATATATATATATATATATATATATATATATATATATATATATATATATATATATATATATATATATATATATATATATTGTATTTAATATTAAATAATATTCAAATAAATATTCATGGAATTAAGTAAATTATTCTTTTTTTAATAAATACAAGGTAATGCAAATTTTTGCATACAATAAATATGTTTCCAAAACATTGACCGAAATGGAGCTTTGGTTAAAAGCTTATATAACACCCAAATAGTGGTTAGCAGTCAACAACTGATACATTTCCTGTAATAACATTTAAGGAACCATCTTTTCCATTTGCATCTTTTCCATTTGCTGTTTAATATCATTTAGATGCCAAATGAATAAATAAAACTTTGGTTTTCAAAAAAATAACACTGAATTGTTTGCAACATTTTCTTATAATAAAACTGTTACTGAATAAGTTTTGAGACAATAAACCAAAACAGTGCCACACAAAGTGGATATTTAGGTGGATATTTGCCTTTAAATACATTGCAGGAAACAAAACTTGTCTTATCTTGTGTTGTTTCCACAATTTTGCTCAAACAGTGTGTAAAGGACTCTGTACTAACAATATTTAAAAAAGTATGAAAACAGACAGATACTTTCTTCAGTGCTGATAGGAAAAAAGCTAGAAACACTTTTGGCGATGATTATGATGTTTCACACTTCTTCAGTCTGAGGGTTTCATGCACTCCAAGGAAGTTTTGTGGATTTAATTTTTACTCTCCTGAAACTCTCACACTACCTAGCCTCGTCCCAAAACATAATGAGCTACCTTACCATGCTGTCTACTGTCACCCTAAGTATTCTAACTGAAACGAAACCTCATAAGTGACTGATTTGGAGCGCTCTACATAGGCAGCAACTCTGTTCGTCACGAAAATAGCATTTCTCACTGAGGTGTTGAGAAGTTGAATTGATTCCAATTAGGTTTGACGTTAGCATGTCGCTAAGCTAACAGTGAAATAGAGACAGTATAAGAGGCGGAGAAAAGTGAATGGGAGAAATTGGAACAATCGGATTTATTCAGTAAAAATGAGAAAAGCATCACTGATAGCGTTTTTTAGTTATCCATTCAAATTTTGATAGATATTATATTGCCATTGTGAATACATCTGGCACATACAACACACACAAGTATTGACTAAAATAATACATTTAGATTCGATTTTACTATTACATATTTTACTACTGAGTATAATATTCATCCATCTACGAGTTTGTCGAAAACAGCGAAAAAAGGCCATTTGTATTACATTTCTCGATATGAAGCATAGAATTATTCAAGCCATCGAAAGATAAGGATATTTCTGAAAATGATACAGAATCTCAACCTAGCATGAAATAAATAAACAATGCACTAGGACAAGTTTAAAAGAAAACCATGCGAGTGGCACGGCATCCTCCGCAGTCGTAGCTGTGTGGTGCCGACAGACATTCATAGAGAACAATATGTTCAAATTTTAAAGACATGCTGTGGCACAGTCTTGCTCTTCTTGTCTAGTGTGTGACCCCCTTTAAAACGCTGTCTAGGTAGATAGCTCCCTCACAGACTCATATCTGACCTCCATATCCTCTATATCTATGTAAATGTTTGACTGACAGCAAAATAACAACACATGGCTACCTGCGAGAGGCAGTCCATTACCAACTATATGCAATCATTCAAGGACTGTATGTATAATCACAACAAATCAAGTTTTTCCTTGAATAGGCTAGCCGTGTGAGGTGGCCAGGCTGGAATTGGAAGATAACGGGGCAGGTATGGCTGAGGGTACGTATTCAGGGCACACCGCATTTCCTCAACTTCAGCTTCACACTCTCAGAATGAGGAAACTGTGTGCGGAAATGTGTATAGAATAAGCCATTGTATGTGGAGCGTGATGTGTGAGAGCGAGTGAGCGGGTGCTGAGGTTTTACTTAAAAAAAAAAAGGTGAGAGGAAATAAGAGGTGAGGAAAGCACCTTTACCATATTGACAAGTTTGGGCCTTACTTACGTGAGAGAAAAAGAGGGAGATTGAAGAGTAAATACACAAAAACAGTATCACTGTGCTATTGCGTGCAAACCCTTCGTTTCGTTTGCTGTTTAGCCCATCCATGCACTTCATATGCTTTGGGAATAAAGCTTTTGGATTACTGACATTCTATTTTAGTGTAAACACGCTTCATTATCTGCAGAACTAAAAAGTACAAATGATGTGTATATATAGAACTGTAGAGTTTGGGATTGGTAAAATGTTTTGATGTTTTTAAAGGTAACATCATGGTAACATCATGTTAGGCTTCACAAGGATACATTTATTTGATCAAAAATTCACTAAAACTATGATATTTAATTTAGTGCAAAAAAGTTTCGCTGCTTAATATTTTTAATGCATTTTTTCTAAGATTCTATGATAAATAATAGAATTTATTTAAATTTGAACATTTTAAATATAACTCATCTGTAGAGCTGTACAGTCGCTTTGATCCTTGGCTGAATAAAACTGAATCTAAACTAGCTAGCTCTTAGCTATTTTAGGTCGGTCCAGCTGGTCTGTTCCGCTAGGTGACCAACCGGACAAGTTAAAAGATAAAAAAACTTAAAGTACCCTGACCAGCCTTGGAAAACAAATAAGACAGGCAAACCAATTCAGGCTGGTTTCCATCTTACCTGATTTGCATAATTCCTTTGGCGAATTTTGTTCAAATAAAAGACGCAATGAGCTGGCACAATGTAAATCCTCCCTCAATATCTGTTACATAATTAAACTCATAATCATGATTCATAATATTCAATGTAAAGATATTTATACGATTATCAAATATTGCCTTTTCTGTCTCAGAAACAACTTTTCTGCTGACATAACCAAATTTGAGTAGGAGAAAGAAATTATGTTAACCGATATTTCATAGCTTAACATGTTTAATCCAATAAAATCCGGATGGCAGATACGAGCAAGTCCCATCCCACATATTTTCCTACTGACTAGTCGATTTCCTTTGGAAATGCATCACGGCACAGGAGTTAAATGCACTGTGAATGCAGTTTTGCGCTGTTTTTAACCGCAACGGCAGTTGAGAGTGACAGGACAAATTGTATGTTAGTTAAACGGTTGTGTTTAAGAGTGTTCATTTGTATCAGTGTGCGAGTGAATGGTCATTAGATTGAATTCGCAGCTATCAAAGTTCTTGCCCTTCCTCATCGCTTACTTTTGGAATGAGTATAATCGAGAAACAGAAAAGGTCTCTCCGCTCACATTCTTAGCAATGACCTTTCTGAAGAGAGACTGCGGCTTGTGTGCAAGGATGTTGCACTGTCTATCCTAAAGACGTCTAGAATACCTGGAAGATCCTTTACTCGATACCGTGGATTACCCGAAAGGATTGTTATTGTTGTTTTGTGTAAATATGATTATCTGCATCATTAGGGGCAGTTTCCCTGGCTAATATAATAATATATACTTCCAGAGTATATAGTAGGTGAAAAACTGTATGTGAACAGAATAGTATGTCCAAATTCCCATGCAGTATTTATTATACGGTAGGCAGATTACCTATTATGTCCAGCGAAATTATGAAGTGTGCATCTAACGGACACTTCCTTATGAATGTGTTTGTCAGCCAATGCACAAATCAAATACTTGTTTCCAAAACATTCAGATTTTATCATCATCAAAAGAGACCAAAAAATTAAACCGAACCGTTCCATAATAAAACATTACTTGTGTAATACACGGTTTATTATTGAATCGGACAGCAAAGACTTTTTGGATGGCTTTTCTCCATCCATTACACAACAAAGAGAGACAGACTCTAATAACTCCACTGAGTCACCAGTGTTTCTTGCAATTAGACAGTCTGGGTGCTTTTGAATACTACAAACAATTGGATCGGGAAGACATCAGACATTATGACGTGCAATTCTAGTTGTAAGCAATAGAGGTTTGACTCGGACTCTATATGAGAGACGTAAACTCTAGGTCTACGAGGAGAATATTTTGTCTGAACATCACATCACTTTTTAGATAAAAGGCAGTCTCTCATGCACGCTCTGGCACTCTTTTTTTTTTGCATGTGCATGTCTGTGGAAATGCCGCCGGATGAGGCACGCTAGAAATACAGAATAATTTGAAGATGTTAAGTGTAGGTGTAGATGGATTCGGCCACACGTCATATACTGGAACCGTGAGAGAAAACAAATTCCAGTTACCATAGTTACCCATTCATTCATTCTGGTTAAACAAAGAAAAATTGCCTTTTGAGTGGGCATTTGCAGAAGTCGTTGAGTGTTTAGGTTTTTTTTGTAATGCGATTAAGCTCTGGTGGATATTTAATAAACTAATGAATTTATTTTAAAAGTGCATGGAATTATGCAATAATATTTTTTTACGTTTTCAGTAAATGTCAACGTATTATGGTAGACATGTAATTGCGAATTAAATAGAATTGGTTGACAAATAGTTGACGTGTAATTACAAAGTTACTGTCTGAAGAGGACAATCAAAATAAAGTGAAATCGTAACTTGTAGTCGTTTATTTAGTAAGTCAGTAATGTAAAACATTGTTTATTTCACATCTCTTTTTGCTTTTTAGGAAAGAAATGGTGAAAAGAGTGCTAAGAAACTGCACTTGGGTAAAAATATTGTTACTTAAGGAATAATATACTTCAGTATACGTAAAAGTACTGAAAAATAAAAACTATTCAAGTTACTGTGTTAGAAAGTACTTTAGTACAATGACTATTTTTACCCAAAATGAGACGATGTGAGCGTTTTGGAGCAGGGTTAACCCTAATCCTAAAACCCATGTACTGCAATGTCTGTTTCACGAGTGAGATCCAGGAAATCTCTTATATAAACAAATGCATCAGATATTATTATAACTGAATAACGGGCAAATAGAGACGCTTTGACTGATGAAATGTGGAAGACGATAAATGTAAATGACATGCAGCACTAATTGACATAGCTTGCATCACAGTATAGTATTTTATAAAACAATATTTTCTGCCACACTGTGATAAGATATCAGCAAATTGTCATGTTCGGCACTATTAAACAAACATACTACCTATCCACGTTGCCAGGAGCAACTGCTTTTGAAAAGTACCTTCATGTATAAGATTATGTGGTTGTTTATAACAAGGGCTAAAAGTAAAGAAGGGTGAGTGAAGGTTTAAGAGAAAAGAAAGGGTTTAAAACAGCGCGAACAGAAAGGTGTCGGTTAAATAAATTATGTGAGGTATTAGCAAAGTTGGGCATTTTAATGATCCTAATTTCGATTCTAATAAGGTAAAATAAATAACTAAATAAATACACACATACATAAATCTTAAATATCACTTTATTGCAAAACATTTCAGAGTTAGTATTTTTTCCTAATGACAATTTTAAGATTGAACACATAACAAGGCAAAATTGTTACTATACTGTAATACATTTTACATCAATTAGCGCTGCGTTATTGATATATTATATTTAATACCTGGAAACCTAGTTACGGTGATTGTGGTATGCCTTTTCTATATTATGTATTTCCTGCACCTTATGAAAGTTATTATATATAACTTCTACTAGGCTGTTTTGAGCCTTCAAGTATGAATGACACACACAGCGTGAGTGTTCAGCGCTCTGTGATGTTCACATCATCTCGTTTCCGATATGAATATATCGTTCAGGCATACACATACTATCTTGTTTCTTTACCCAGGTGCATTTACAGCTTACACACAGAAAAAAAGTGATTTTAATGCATCAGATTGACAGAAAACACATCTATTAGCCAGATGCATTTTTCTTTATTTCAGTGTTGTTGTTAATGTTGAGGTTATTTTAGCTCTGTACATTTAGTTTAACTGCACTGTTAAAGAGGCAGATTTTTACCATTCAGCTAAACTGTGTGAATGTATTTTAGACCCTTACATTGTTCTTTCTCCATCCATGCAGTAACCGTGTCCTTCTATCCACCGAGTTTCTATTTACTGCTGTGTTAAAACAACGGTATTAGCAATTTCAGGAGCTGATAAAATTACAAATAAAAATCAGAGCATAGCTCCGCTGATTCAAACCAACAGTGCTGGTGATTGACAGTCAAAGCAAAGCGTGGTTTAAATGGCCCGCCCCTGCAGCTGTGTGTTATTGGCTGAATCAAAGGGCTCCACCCAGCAGTTTGAAAAGTGTACATCAAACACAGCAGCTTGTTGTGTTCTCCTTTTTTTGTACTTTTGGTGAAAAATAAATGTATTAAAGTCGAATACTTTAGTGTTATCTTACTCAAGTAATAGTACCATAATTTAATTTATAATCAAGAAAGTAGAAAAAAAATGTACTCAAGCACTGTAATGAAATATTTGTTATTAGATCCTTTGCAAGTAATATATTCTATCATTAACATGCATAGAGTGCTATATATATATATATATATATATATATATATATATATATATATATATATATATATATATATATATATATATATATATATATATTTATTTTATTTATTTTATTTATTTTATTTTTTCATTTTTTTCATATATATATATACACTTCTTAGATATTTGGACTTGACTTCTATTGTCCATTAATTTTTTATTATTAAAAAACTGGTCCCTCAATAAAGTCCTAACTTGCTCCTTATTTATAGTTAAGGTACTTGTTACGTTTATATATTGGGTAGGTTTAGAGATGTAGAATAAGGTATTAATGTGTGCTTAATTACTGCTAACAAATGTTTTATGTTCTATCTATATGCATGCTAATAAGCAACAAGAGGCCCAAAAAAGGTGATACCATATTCAAATGACAAATTATCATTTTATGCGTTATGTAAAAGCTTAGGAGCAGCGTAAAAGGTGCGTATATAATTAACTAATTTAAATATTCGGGTAAATTATTCCTTTAAGTGAGCATAAGGTGAGGAATTAAAGAGAAAAAAATGTTAAGAGACAAAGAGAAAGAGAGATGGAGGAGGCTTTGACACTGCAGTCTATCAATTTAATGTGGTGCCAGCAGGAGTTTCACATCTGTTAGGGATGAGGCCATGGTCTCTCTCTGTATCTCTCCGTCTCTGTCTGTTTCCCTCGCTCCATCCCTCTCTAAGTCCGTCCTCCCTCTCCCTGACAAGAGCAGGACTCATTATGCTTCTATTAGGACGGAGGGACACGAATGTGTTTGTGTGACTGCTTTCTCGATGACATCGCAGATCCAGCATGTCATTTTCCAGCAGGAGGTGACTGACCAGTATTTTGCTCTTGCTGTTCGTGTCCTCTTTGCCTTTCTCGTGTTCCCTCTATATTTTACACTGCCGAATAATAGCTGATCTTTTGCCCCCGAGAGAGTCAATGCAAAATATTTTTTGTGGAAGGTACAGATGCAAACAAAAAAACAAACATAGAAACAGAAATGGTTTACCGGTCCAAAAAATTTACTCAACCTCATGCTATTACTTTTTTTTTTCATTCTCTTTTTGGAAGACAAAATAATGACAATATTATATGATAATGGCGACCAAAACATCAGGTCCAAAAAGGACACAAAGGTAGCGTGAAATTAAACTCAAATGATATATTTTTTATTTCAATGCCTGCATTCTATGATCATATGACCAAATGGTAGATTTTAGAGGGGTTTAGGGGATGCTCTTAAATAGTGTTAATTTTGTTAAAGACAAATGATAAATCATGAATACTCGTTACTGATTTGTGCTTACTGGTGACAGTGCAATACCTCAAATGCAAACAACCATTACGATTATTTGAGCAAAAATAATTTTAGCATTTTATCATATCAATAATTTTTGTTTAACCATTATACAGCATAAAAAATTGACTACGTTTCGACTAAAACCCTACTAAAATGCCCACACATTTCATTGGCTTAAACTTACCAAATTAAACTAAAACTGAGACTAAATTAAAAATGACTGCCAAAATGAATCTTCTGTAAAGTTCATTTATAACAATTGCTGATTAGTGCTAATTAAAAATAATGCTAAAATGTTTCCATTCCAATATCATAGAAACTAACAAGGACATTTGACGCAGGACTAAGACTAAGACTAAAATTTAAAAAATAGCTGACACAATGACAAATAATTTTAAAGGTTAACTTGACCTTGGGCTTCCATGTCCTCAAAACACCTATTCTAATGTAGAAGTCATGGTATTTTATGAGGAAATGTAATTCTTGTGATCAATTGTTTTAGCCCAATAAATAAAGTCAATAGATTTCTTATTTTTCCTATTAAATATCCTGCTTAACTCTGACATGTGTCACATCACAGAAGTAAAACGGGTCGCATTGTAAAATCACTTGTTTTGCATCAGATATGGAATTGTGTTTCTGATAATGGTTTTTGAATACCTCTTACCTCTGCGCTTCGCTATTACTCATTTCTCTGTATCTCCCTTTCTTCCTCTATCATTCTCACCCTTTAGACAGAGCTCTAGGGGACCTTCAGACCGAATAAAAAGGTGACAAGACATCATCATTTTTCAGACGGGTTTGAGAGAAGACAGGATCAGGAAGAGAACAGCCTCTTACTTTAGTCCATAGAGAGATCACTGAGACCTTTATCCAGTCTCTCTCTCAGTTTGTGAAAGGCCAAATCCATGCCCACTACACAGAAAATGTCTAGAACAGAAGAAGTTGAAACTCTCAATCACAAGATGCCCCAAACCTCTTAAAGCCAAGCTCTCTTGTCTCCACAAGAGACACAGTGACACATTTCTATGTTTCACGCTCTGCAGAGAAAGAAAGAATATCAGCTCTTTCTTTTTTTTTTCTCAGCTGCTCATGGTGGGAAGATGAAAGCCCAGAGATCAAACACTTCATGTATTTGATAGAAGGAATGTAAGGAGGAGAAAAAAACTGCACCTTTACCATTCTTTCTTTCTTTGTCCTGCTTTCCTGTCCAATCCTTGGTACATGAAACGCCTCACTTGCCTCCCAGCGAGTAAGCAGAGCTTCAGTACCTTGGACAGCGACTCGAAGGGACTTGAATGATTGAAAGGGTAAAACCAGACTGACAGCTGGTGCTGAGTCAGGAGGTCTATAGCTCGGGCCATGAAAGGCTTGTCAGGTAAGTAGTCATTTAGCAAACATTTTATCCAAAACTGTTTACAGTACAAGGATAACAATCTCAGACTGAGGGCTTTTTTAAAGAGAGCGCCTAAACAAAGTGATCTCATCCTGACAAAACAAACTCTGGAGCAGTTCGCTTGTGAAGTCCAACCCGATGGACCAATGAACCGAGCTATATGATAATTTATATTTGCATAAAAAGCAGCATTGTCTGCAAGAATGCTGTCCAACCTAAGAATTTAGTCTTTAGCTCATAAATGTGACTGTGGCCCACAAAACAAGTCATAAGGCTGCATTTGAGATGTATACATCATGAAAGCTGTATAAATAATCTTTCCACTGACATATGTTTTTTTAGAACAGGACAATATTCAGCCAAGATACAACTATTTGAAAATCTGGATCTTAAGGGTGCAAAAAACAAGTACTGAGAAAACCTTTAAAGTTGTTCAAAAGAAGTTATTAGTAATGCATATTACAAATCAAAAAATATATTTACAAAATATCTTCATGGAACAGGATTTTTACTTAAAGTTACTCTATTATGCCATTTTTAACCTATTAATATTGTTTTAGGAGTCTCCTACAATAGGTTTACATGTACGCAAGGTGAAAAAAACACTTGTTTTGTGCGTAAACCAAATTTTTCTGCCATTCTCAAATGATTAATTCAAGGTCTCTCTAAACCCCTCCTTTTCATCAGCCTACTAAGTTCTGATTGGTCAGATGGCCCATTACACACATGAAAAGTCATATTGGAAAATAAATAATAGAGGCACTTTCACCGGTTGCCTTTCAGCCAAGGTTTTTATCTGCCATGTTAAAGTCTGTTAGGTTACAATGTTAAAGTTTAATTCCTTGTAAGTAACCCAACAGTAACTCTCAGTGCACTAAAAGTTAAGCTTAGTTGACAGAAGGCATTATGCTGATTAGCACAATAAATAAATAAATAGACACACAAACACTTTAGGTCACATAGCTTTGCTGCCAAAAAAATAAAAATACTTCATGTCCTGAGGGCAGCAGACAGTCTCGGTCTGGGAGGGCAAATAGCATGCCTATCATTCACTTTCCTACATCCTACTGAGAAATAGCATTTGACATTTTGGGGGCAGCTGATAGAGTGATAAAAGGAACAAGAGAATGAGAGAGATCTTTGATTATAGGATGTGTATTTAGTGGTCCAGGAGTTTTTGTTACACCAGATGGTCCACATAGAGTCAAGGCTAGAAAAAACAACAGACTCATACACACACACACACATGCACACAATGCGGTGTAATTTATAATGAGAGACTATCACTGTTGTCATGATAATTATCCCCATAATCCTATTCTAATGTGACTCTGGAAAAGAACATATGGCATATTAATCAAGCGGCAGTTAAACCGACAGTGTCATACAGTACAAGAGCTGAAGGTCAGTTATCAAGGGCTGAACACCCAAAATTAATTCTATTTTTAAAAAATGAGGGTTTTCTGCTGAAGTTCAGATAGCAATCGAGCCAGGGGCATTTTATCTGAGGAGGTCAGGGAGGTTGTGCTCTTCAAAAAATAAATAAATAAAAAACACACTATGTAAACCTACCTCTCTCTTTTTTTGCAATATTTGAGATTTATACTCAGTCGGATATCATCAATTCTGGTCACATTAGCATCGAAATGAACCAAAAAGCCTGTCAGGGAGCTGATTTTAATAGCAAGTGCTCTGCTTCTTTTAATAAAATTTGCATCCCTGATGGCGTTTTATGGTAACAACTTTGCTTAAAGCTGCATCACTGTAACCATCATTACACTAGTGGTGTTTACTAAGGATAAAAAAAAAAAATAATAATAATAATAATATAGCGATATGGTGCTATGAGTATTTAAGACTGTTACTGCACAAATAGCACAAATATATAACCCTCAGTCCTCAGAGTTTTAGTTTCTTTCTTTCTGGAGAAATGCAACATTACATCACTTGCTCACCAATGTAAATCATCTGCAGTAAATGGGTGCCATCAGAATGAGACTCCAAACAGCTAAAACCATCACAATAATCCACAATATGAAATTATAGTAAATCTATATACCTTGTGAATCGAAAAGCTGCATATCTGTAAGCAGCAAATCTATCATAACGACATTTAACTTTAGATGCTATTTATACTAAGTAAAAATATAATATTTTCTTAGCATAGATGTTATTTACACTAAATCCTAATAGCAACGGACTCTATTTACACTAATTGAAAATAGCAGCATTATTTAGTGACATGCTATTTAAGTGCAAATAGCATTTTCGGCTATTTATACTACCTATTGCAAGTGGCAATTATCTGCACCTCAGTTTTGAACTACTTTATAAAACAGAATGCAACTTATTTCAAATGATTAAATAGTTGCCTTGGTTGACACCATTATTGGGACAATAAAGCCCTCCCTACACCTACCCTAACCCTACCCAATACTTGCGTGACAATAAATGCTTTTCTGATGTGATATGAAATTTAAAACACAGAGAAAAAAATTGATCATGACAAAATAAGGCCACAATATGTTTTACCATCTGCACAACTGGAGCACAAGCGTCTTTTGTAATGATGACTGTCCTAATCACACGTTGGTGGCGGAGTAAGCGCTTCTGGACAAAATATGATTCCACAGTCCCTATAATAATAATTTCTCCAGTGAGAAAGTCTATACACCAAATTAGTTTAGTACCATTTTTTTGCACATATTTTCTCAATCATACATTCATTTACACATTACACATTACACATAACCCAAAGTCACTACTGTATTTCATGGGTTCTAGAGCAAATATTTATGGGTGAGCCAAATGAGTATGCTATACCCTAGACGACCTTAATGGGTCCCTCTCATCACACAGTCTGGGACAACGCCTTCTCGTTTCATTAATCTCCCACACAACACTGGATCCAAGGCATTTAATTTCAAAATCTGTCATCCATACGTTAATGGTAGATTAGAGGCAAGAAACAAAGAAAACATGTTGTGCGAAATTATTCTATACACAATAACCGAATGTTTCATTCACATTTAATGAAGTATGAACATATTCATCAGCACGCTGGATCAAGTTTTCCGATTGGCCAACTGCGCCCTAAAGCACACACAAACATACAGTATCCCAAGCCACATACACACATACAGTACATATACTCCAGAGACGGAGACGTCTTCTTTACGAGGATGAGTAATGAGTTGACTAGTCAGGAACAAAGCTCTGACCCATGTTGTGAGCAATTAGATTAAAGAAACGCAGCAATTTGCTTTAATTACATGTCCCACACTCCCCCCTCAGGAGCGAAGGAGTGAGAGAATGAGGGAGTGAAACACTCAAGAGGACGAATGACTACACATGCTGTAAAGATAAGCTCAAAATGGCAAGAATGAGATTATAGAGAGAATATAACTGGCTGAAAGCCGGCTGCCTTCTGTTTGACTGGGTGCCATCTAATAATATTAGGAATAATTCAGCCAAAACTGAAAACGCACTCAATTTACTTGCATTCATAAGGATATCTTGACCTCTCTTTTCAAATTGAGGGCTGTCAAACTTTAAATTTAGCGCGTGAGTCATATGGACCCTTCTGTGATATTTTTTTATGACAAAGTTCAGGCGTTTTGGGGAATAGTCATGGCTAGCTAGTTAGTTTCGCCAACAATGCATCACACTATGGTGATTAAGCAGTGAGTTACATTGTTGTTTAGGAATCCCCTGACTGGATGACATAATGTTCATTAAAGGGTGAAGTATTTTTTTTTTTAAACAGATTACCTAAGGTCAATGATGCCTGCACTTTTTATAAAAAGTGCAGTGTGCTAAAGACATTACAGCAACAGCCCTATCAATTACAGCTCCTCATGCGGTCTCCTGAAACCCCATTTGCTATATTCACATATTAAATACACAGACATCGGGGGCATAATCAAATCATCGCCACAGATACCAAGCGTGTTATTGGAATGTGAGGACCCCTGGCTGAGGCGTAGTCGTCTTAATAAACAGTAATGTGAATTTTGTATGGCCCCTGACCTTGTAGGGCTTTTCTCTTGGATGCTGAGTGCCGGAAAGAGAGTGTGAAAGAGATGAGGGATATGGGTTATTTCATTAGCAGAGCTTGTCTTATGCTGATGCAGGGCATAATTAGCCACTAACTGTCTACGAGAGCAGTCCTTTTTTCTCCGACCACCACTCTAATTGCTGTATCCTTTTTTTTTCGACCAGCCCACAGTGCCATGCTTAATTAAAATTCCTCCCTTTTACCTCTTGATCCAGAGCAAATAGATGAGAGAGAAAAAGTGAGCGGGAAATAGATAGTGATGGGGCCGGAATGGACCTCCTCTTGTTTCAGTGAGAACCCGCGAGATAGAAACAATGGGAGAGTGATATTGAGAAGCTAAATGAACCCTCCCACCATTATTGGTCGGTCATTTGTTATTTGACCTTGACAGCAGCTGTTGAACTCAACTTAGCTCTCCCACAGGCGCTAACATGCTAATGTATCATCAAAAGGGATAAGAACATGAGAAAATGAATGATTCCAGAGCAGTGGTTCTTAACCACCTTTGTTGAGGCCTCTGCAAATTTCCAAGGGGGCCTCAAGATGACTTTAACAATTTAAAATATGGCAAAACAAACGTTAAGCCAAAACAACTAATGTTTTAAGAGGGAGCCTAATTTTAAAAGGGTGACTTCTACACTTTTATCAAATCGTAAGGCCTCAACACTCTCGGAAATAAAGGCACAACAGCTGTCACTGGGGCAACATCCTTTCAAAAGCTACTTCTTTGAACTTTATTTATCTCTAAAGGGTACATATTGTTAGCTTAAATGTGCCTATTAATAGCTAATGTGCACATTTAAGCACCAAAATTGTACATACTAGTAAATTTTATAAAAGTACTTTTTCTAAAAGGGAGAGAGAGTAAAGGAAGCATTGTAATATGTTGGTATTCTGGTGCATTCCTATAATGTGCAATCTTAAAAAATGTATTCATGTGCATATACATGTCTTGCTGGAGTGTCAAATATGCACAAAAGTAATAACTTGTGCCCCAAATGTTCATTCAGTAACCGTTTAGGCCGATTCAGTAAGTGAACACTTTTAGGCTGATGAATTTTTCTGTGACTCATTCGTGACTCTTTTTGACCAGTTCATTCAAATGAATTGACTCATCTTTTGTTCGCTAATCAGACTACTCTGCAGTGTTGACAACACAACAGAAAATTATCTTCCAGCATTTGTTTTTAACATAACCTCAGCCCTGCCTGCCAATCTGTTGGCTATCAGCCACCCAGGCTCCAACACACAAGGGACTACTGTATGCGTCAGCATTCAAGAGTATTAAATTACCATTCTCGTACCATTTAGATCCCACATCTGTGCGCAAGAATGTTAGCATGTTATTTTTTTGCAGATCAAAGAGGTCAAGCCTACTCCCCGCTCCAAGCGATGATGTGTTCATTCCCTCCAACCCACTCCACTCCCACCCACGTCACGCACCAGTGCTATGATACATCCATTACTGAGAAACAAAGACAGTAAAGGCAAGAATGACTAAAAAATGTATACCATGCAGTACACGCATGATACGAATTAGAAAAGTTGAACATGTTCCTGGATCAAAGCACTTGTTAGTCTTGGATGATTATCACAATCTTTCCCACCAAGGTTGTGAGTTAATAGAATGACCCCCATCCAACCAGTGGTCTAATGTCTAACTATGAATAGTTATTTTAAATGCAGTTTATATTACTGAATCTTAATAGACTTAGTACTAAATCATTGAAGAAATTGTTGAATTAAGTTATTTTTTGTTTTCTTTTTACACAAAAAGTCTCGTAGCTTTATAACATTGCAGTTGACCCACTGGCATCACACAGACTATTTTACAGATGTCATTACTACTAACAAATATTACAGTTCCGTTGCTCTCTATGCAAATTCAAAAAGCTCTCTGATTTCATAAAATAAAATCTTAATTTGTGTTATGAAGATGAATGAAGGTCATCATCTCCATCAGGTGTGGAATAAAGATCCACATTTGATGACACTGGAACCAACCTCAACCTTACTGCAGTCTGGACCTAAACTCCAAAGGAAAACTATTGATACGAAATTTACTTCTGCTTATGCAACAACTTAAACTAAACATAAAATCTGATTGGATTTTACAGAAACGTTGATCCTAAGAACGTGCTGTGTGAAGCTTATATTGATGGCTGCAGTTTAAAAGCCTCATGGGTACGTTCTAATCGGACAGCTGGACAGATGTGCTGCTAATATTCTTCTATGTCCAGCAGTGACCATTTCACAGGGCAGGCCACGGTCATGCTGAGACACATCTGGAACAGGACTTGTTCCACCAGCAAGGGTCCAATCTCTCTTATGCACACACATATTACAGTTATCTCTCTCTCAAACACAAATGCACACGAACACACACCAAATGTCAAACTCAATTTCCCTCATTTAGGCTCATCTTCCCTGTCTCATAAGGTCTTTCCCTAAGCATCCAAGGTCTTAATTATGGTAATACTTTCACCCACTGGGCAGCTGAGGCAAATATATGACGCACACGCACGCATACTTGGATACATAAAACGATCAAGGGTTTGCTATCTAGCATTGCATTTGAAGACGCCATAACTACACCATCTGGCAGAAAAAAAGCATCTTTCTCCATTGACAGCCATTCAAAATTGGCTCTGTACTTTGCCAAAATTTAAATCAGAAATATTTCATTATCATATTATAGCAGATGTTTTGCCAGAGCCCAAATGGTTTAAAAAGGATCTTAAAAATGAGAAAGAGGCTTACAGTTTAACTGTCTGCTGGCTTTCACGTCACAGCTCAGGATAGTTGCTAGTGTGAAATGTTTATTAATATTGCCAAGCATTATATTACATTTGGGTACACAAAAAGTTTGCACTGCACTGCATCATTAACTACCCCATCTGACAGCGAAAAGTATCTTTATTTATTGACAGCCATTCAAAAATAGCTGAGCTTTCTACCAATATTTACACACACAGTACACAGCAGTACAGGAAGAGTTAGCACGATGCTAATTTTCTGTAGCTATTATAGATCTCCTTGTAAAATACACACACACACACACAAATTAGGTATTATACAGCAAATATGTCAGAAGCAAAGTGCCAAAAAAATGTCGGAGAAAAACAGCACTAAGCAGCAATGTTAGGAGAGTCCCCCAAGAGACTAAAAGAATCAGGAAGCGGGAATTCACATAGTCTTCCATGAACCGGACCCCTACTTGGCAGCAGAGGACTCTCTAAGGACTGCTGGGACAATTCCACAGTATTGATTTTTGGTCTAGAAGGCTTGTATCTGCTGAGACTCTACAGTAAGGCTTCTGAATTGGGGAAGTTGTCTGTTTGTGTGTGAGTCAGTGCGCGTGTGTGTCGCTTTAATGGCCTCTCAAGCCATCAGCGAGTTAAAAACAATTTCAGCGAGGACAGGACAGGAGACGAGAGGAGAGGGTGGACAGATATCAGACACTCACGGTAGTCTGTGTGGATAGAGCGGTGGATTTCTCTCTCGAGGAGCGTGTACAGCCCCGAGTGCTTCAATGTTGTGTAGCCGACAGAGATAGATAAACAGTGCTGTTCTCAAAGGCCCACCATTCCCGGACTCGGTTTAATCAGTAACCGTGGGCCACAAATTACTTGACAGATACAAGCATCTCAGAGATCTCAAAGATAATTCTGCAAACTTTCTAAAAGAACAGGTCTTTTTTTTCCACTCTTGACTAAATATCAGTCACAGAAAGTATGTTTAGGTCACATTTTATCACGAAATCAAAAGAATCCGGTGTTGTTTTAGCATAAAGGAAGTCTATTTTAAGACTAAGACTAAGGATAGTTCATCCAAAAATGAAATTCTGTCATTATGCATTCGACTAATCCTTTAGGATTAAATGGCCCTAAAAATAGGCTTAATTTGCTCTATGCTAAAAATAATGTTATTTTCCTTCTTTTGATTTTTGGGGTGAACTATGATGGTCTGGTGAAATTCACCTTCTTGTTGTTTTCGGATGATAGAGATCTCTGCTCTGTCAGCTACTGTATATAACATGATCTCTAAATTAACCTCGTGTCCATATGAATTCAATCAGACGGCATCCCCATTAGGACTGACCAATCAGGTGTACCCGAAGTCTCAGGAATGATAATTCAGAAAGGCCACACTGCAAAGAAAAACTGATGTTCTGACCCCAGGGAGGGCCAATGAGTAAGTGAGGAGAGTGAGATGAGTAAGGTTCATTAGCATAATTACAGCTCTTGGAAAGTTTTGGTTTGATTAATGGTCGACACTCACGCTCTGACACTGGAAAACCGAGGCACGTAATTTGTTGGGTGTCATAAGGGGATTCTTGGTGTTCGGAATGCAGCATCCGAATCTCTTTCATCTTTTACACACAGTCTCTCTTACACTATTTTCTCCTAAGCACACACACAAATTCAAACTCACTTTGAAAAAGTATGCTCCAAAATATACATGCAAAAACACACATAAAAGAAAAACATACAAAAAAAGCCCCCCCATGCATTTTTCATAATTACATCGTACACAGACAAGAAAAACAGTCACAATCTACAAACCTAGAAATATTTCAAAGCAAACATACAGTATTTACAGAGTAACATACTGTATTTACACCGTGAGACAAACACAGGCAACAAACAACTGCATACTTAGACATATTGTGATATTATTTGGACATGAAAGTCACAATTAAAAATGCATGAATGCCATTACACAAATCAAATCAAAACCAAAAAGTAGAGAATTTTTTGTTGTTGGACATTATTCTAAAATTTACATGTGTGTGTGTGTATCTTGCTAGGAAGTACACTTGGGTAAACTTGAGTATCTAAGTTCAAACATCCACCAAAATGACCTTGGGTCCAATTGATTAAAAAAGTAAAAGCATTATGTTCTCTAAGGCCCATGATTCGTAGACCCAGTTTAATCAGTAACCGTAGGCCACAAATTAGACACAAGCTTCACACAGATTTTCAAAGATAATTCCGCAAATTTCCAAAGAATGCATGTCCTTTTTTTCAACCTCTACTAAATCTCTGTCAAGACTCTGAATCTTACGAAAAGTCAAATTTTAAATATATTACTTAAAAAAATCTACTATGCATAATTTAATTATTTGTTTATTTTAACTACTTTTAATAAGCTGTATTAAATATAGGTTTATTTATTTTGTTAATCTGCACTGCTGTAAACACAGTTTATTAAAATCAATAAACATATAAATACAAATATTTTAATATAGTACTTAAAAATAAATGTGGAAATCAATTATGAAAAAGGGCATATAAAATTGAAGTTACTTATGAAAAATAAAAAAAACAACAACACACAAACACACTTACACACACACACACACACACACACACACACAAAAAAAACTACAGGATTTTTTTAAAGATGCCAGTTGGTTCTAATTATACATTTATAAGTGTATTTTTGGGTCACTGTACACCAGATCCAGACAACTCAGAAATATGTGCATTTAATACCGGTCTGAATCCATAAAAAATGGGTTAGTGACGCTATCTCCAACTCTAATCCGATGAGTGCTAACGTAAACAACCTGTGAGCACACACGCCATGATATCTGTTCTGAAACTCAGTCAGCCTGCCAAATCAACTCATATGTTCCTCAAAGCACTCACTTTAACAGCCACGTTTTTTTTCAGCTCTCTCTCACTCACTCTCCCTGTCTGCTTCCTAATCTTCCGCGGGTCTATTTAAGTTTAGATTCAGTGAAAGGCCAATAAAGAACCAGTTTAAATTCTTCATATTGAATACACACACTCCATTACTATGAATACTGAATTTATTGGCATAAGCTGCAGACCTGCGGAAAGAAAGAGAGAGAGAGAGAGAGAGAGAGAGAGAGAGAGAGGGAGAGAGAGGGAGAGAGAGGAAGGCACTCATCGACCATATCAATTCACACAGTCTGAATTTCACAGAAGCCCCTTCTCTTCGCTGTGGAAAGTACAGCGTCTGGTCTTTGGAGAGAGTGTTTATTTGGCAGGTTTAGAGGTTTATGAGGCACAATGTAATTAAGGGGGCCTGGAGAGAATGCAGTGTGTGTCAGTATTGCGGGTGGGGGGAGCGGTATACTGAGATCTCATTATCGCAGAGATGGTAAAGAGATGGTAACCCCGTTCTCTCACTCTCACAGACAAATTTCGCGGTGTGTGTGAGACGGAATTGTCGGAATTACAGTCAGGCCTGTGATAATAACATTAAAGGTCCCCATAATCAGGTCATGAGGCAGTCAGTTTATTTGCACATTGATATTTTACAGAACATAAGGCCAATAATTTACCAGTAGTTTATGACTGGATCGTTAAGACTCTCAGGTCCATTTTTAAAATGCTAAGCACCTAGGGACGTGAGCATGAAGCCTTGTTTTAATGCTCATTTCTATTGAAAACTTAACTCAGGACAACAGTTTCAATATACTAAAAGAATGTGAATGTGCCCTGATATTATTATTACAGTTATTTACTCCGGACATCATTTGTATGATTTGTAGTGGGTTTTTGGTATTCTTTTCTTCTACATCAGAGGTTCTCAACCTCACACTGGATTACTTAAAAGTGGTAGAATTTTAAAAGTATTACTGTAATATAGCAATAATATAAATCGAATCCAAATTTTAAAAAGTTCAAATCCAATAACCCCTAACAGCCACTGCTTCATATTAGATTTTGTAGAATATCAAACAAATTCTGAATGGAAACAAGCTCCAAAAGCATACTAAAAGTATAAAATATGGCTCGTGCATTATATTCAAGTCGTATTCCTTTTCACTTACATTGTATCTACAGCTAGAATATTCACATTTCTGTTTATTTGCCACAGAAGAAAAATGGTAATTCTAGATTGGAATGATGATGTGTAAATGATGACAGATATAGAGCAATGATTAATAAAGAAAACAACACTGTAAAAATAAAAGGATTTTTGAAGCATTATTTGGGGTTACTCAGACTGCCATACTGCAAAAACCCTCAGGAAATCCTTCAGGCACTGTTTGAGTGTGCCTCAAATATTCTACTATGTACTCAAGAACTTCAATATTTTAGTGTCTTGAAACTTTTATTTTTAATTATTATGGAGTTACTGGAGGAACTTCAGAAGCCAGTTTCTGCCTCAAAGTAATAAAAAGATAAAATAAAAAGCTAATTGCTACTTTATTCCACATAATTGTAACTTTATTTCCCACAAGGTGACTGTACATCTCACGATTGCAATATCATTTCATGTAATTGCGAAATGCATCTCATAACATGATGACTTTATATCTCACAATGTGACTATTTCTTATTTTTAAATTACGTTTACTGTTAGATGGAAATGGCTCCATAAGGAACCACTGACAGTCTTGAGGGATCTTGTAGCAACTTGTTTTAAGACAACTTTTTTTAAGTCCTTTAAAAAAAAAGGCAGTTCCCCAAAGTGTTTTGCCAATCTGATGACCTGCAAACGGTATTTAAAGTGTTTATTTATTTATACAGGCATGATTTGAAAGTGTGAGAAAAATGAATTGAAATGCCACTTTTGCTAATCTAAATTATACAGACACTTGAAAAATCTGGTTTGGTTAGCTTTAATTACAACTTAAAGGAAAACATGTTGAAGTGGCATATGGAGAAAGGTAGCTGTCCATTAGAGAGAGAGACAGAGAGAGAGAGAGAGTTAGCATGAAAAAGAGACAGAAAATAAATAATAGATAAGTGCATCTTTGGCACATTAGAGAAAGTGAGACGCCACAGTGACGGGAAGTGTGGAAAAAGAGGTTTAGGCAATTCAATTGAATGCACTTCAAATCTAGTTTTTGATTATATATTTATTTATTTGTTTGTTTTATGCTGCTGTGGGCTCAGCAGTACAAATAGGCTTGCGACATACAGTGCATCATGCTCTTCCAGTCTTTGAAATTCAAGTTGAATATTAAGAAATATGACGAAAAGTGAAAAAAAAAGACTCTTTACACACATATCATCGCATATGCTGTGTGCATATGGTGAGTAAACTGCATGTGTTGATGTTTGATGCGTAGGCCGCAGTGATTTATCAAATCCATGACCCATTAGTGTGTGTCACAATCTAGAAAATGATGTGATTATTCTGCTATCCGAATGATGACACGCTCCCAAGAAAACTTTGCCAGATTTGTTCTAGTCTAAAAAGCTATCCGCATGATGTTCATTATGAGAGTCATTTTGCTTTGGACAAGAATCTGGCTGTGATAGCATGACTAAAATCTTTGTCTGGGAGATTGGCCCAAATTCTGAGTAAATATGGTGTGACTTTTTTGTCTTTTATGATTGTGTCATGCTTGATTGTACAAACTGACCCCAGTGTGAACTTGGGTAAAAGCAAAAGTAGATGCGTGGCTTTGAGGAACGTGTTTATCTCTTAATGTAACGAACAACTCTAGGACACCTGTACTGACACTCCATATAACACATCCGCTATTCAACCTCGAGACCAACAGGATAGAAATTACTTAAAAAAGCACCTCAGAAAAGTTAAATTCTAGACAGATATTTTGTATCCAATCAATACAAGGCTAAGACATTAGAAACAACACAAATTAGAATCACCTACCAATAACTTGCTAAGCTTCTCTTGGTTCTTCGTTAAATCCTTGCTCTATAGAAGTAGAACTACAACCCAAAATTTCTATCAGTTTCAGCAGATTCACTGAAACATAAACACTTAAGAGATCCTCACCTCCAATAAGAGGCCTTTTAAAAGTTGTTTCAGAAAGCGAAATCATTAGACGCCTGTTGTAGAAGTAGCAATTCAAACCAAAATTTACGTCACTTTTACAACTTTAAGATTCATTGAAATTGATTCACTGAATCTGATTTTTTCCAGTGATGAAGGAGATCTTTTACTATCTCTGAAAGTGATTGCAGAAAGTGAAATCATTAGATGTCTGTTGTAGGAGTAGAACTGCAGCTCAAAAATTCGGCGAAGACTGAGATTCATAAGATTTACTGAAATTGATTCACTGAAACTAATTCTGTCCAACCGCAAAAGCCATCTATTACGATTCCCTAAAGTTATTTCAGACAGCAAAACCGGCAAAAATCTCATATAACTAAAGAGTTCAGCTATTAGATTACATAATTTCTACATTGTGGCTGTTTATTCAATAACCTAGCGTAAAACATTCACATAATGGAGCATGAGGTGTTGTTTCAGCAGTGTAAATGGGTTAGTGTACCCATTTCAATGATATAAGCATTTATAGCACCATTGTCCCCGCAATTTACTGTCTGCCGTCAGAGCTTCTCTGGTGAAATGGTAAATATTTCGCACCAGAGAAGAAATTCTGTTCTCTGTCTAACGGAAATACGTCTCAATTTGCGGGATATAAAGCAAGCAACTGAAAGATCGGAAGTCCTGCAGCAAAGGTACTTTACTATTTTTAAGCACTTAATAGCAATAGACTCTAGCAGATTTTTATAATCCATTTTAAATTATAATGCATCTTCAACACTACAAAAAAAGAGAAAAACGTTGCAGAATAAGTTGGTTTATAAATACACGTTCTACTATATAGTCTTTGACTACACTAACCTCACCGCAGTGTTATAGAAGAAACAGGTTTGTAACACAACTCTCCCTCAAACAGCCTTTTTACAACCCATATTGATCCATACTGTTTAAGAATTCAACCCAAGGGCTTCTGGGTAATTAATGCTGGCTTTAAAGCAAACATCATCGTTCTTTGGGAAAATGTGTTTGGTTTTAGGGCTTTGGAGAGAGGAGAAAGAGAAAAAAAAAGAAGGAAAGACAGAGGAGGGGAGAACATAACTCTTTAAAATCACGCTGATATGTAGACTGTGTGTATATGTACTGTATGTGTGTGCACATGCTTTGAACAGCTTAAGGCCTTTAGGAATACATAAATATTGCATGTTAAGCTATTTAAAGATTTTTAAAAATGCCATAATGGCCCAATTATTTTTACATTTACAGCACGTATAGAAAAACAGAAACCACCTACTGTATCAACTTTTAATTCATTCATTTATTTATTTATTCATCGAAAACAGGATCTGTTCCAAAGTAAGCTGGCGAAAAATATGTTAAACAACCTTTTTAGAAATGAACTCTATATAAAAATCTACATTTTTAATAAATTGTACCACTGTAGAAAATACCGTATTTTGTGCAGAAACATTAGCAAAATTTTGTTTTTACTACAGATAACATACTACAAAAAACACTATGGTTACTATAAAATTAAAGCATAGTACCTATGGTTTTCTACACTACAGTAGTAAAACTGTGATTAAATAAATAGTGCCAAAAAACGTGGTCACTACACTTTTACTACAGTAATACCATGGTTATTTTTTATATATATTTTTTAATAAGGGATGGTAAATTTAACAACTTACCACTGAACTACATGAAATAACAAAAACAAAGAGCAGTGATGACTAAAAGACTACAAGATACACCCTTGAAATTAGCATATGCTGTTTAGGTATGTTTTGCAGCTGGGATGCTGGTTTAAGATGGTCCTTTGCTGTTTTAACTGGTCCTTAGCTGGCCATGTGCTGGTCCTAAGTTGGTCTGACCAGCTTAAGACCAGAAAAGGACCAGTTCTTAAACCAGTTCAAACCAGCATCCCAGCTTCAAAACATACATAACCAGTATGTGCTGGTTTTGAGTTGTTCTTTGGCTTAGAATTCAGCTCTCGATAAAGTTAATATGCTGTTTTGAAAATGTAGTGTTAGCAAAGGTTTAAGAATAAAGCTGTTTTGAAGAAATCACACGCAACATATAGGTACTGTATATAGCCTATATGCTGTGTGTGATTTCTTCAAAACATTAGCTTTGTTCCGAAACCTTTGCTCCAACCCACACATGTGCACAAAGAAAACAAGCGATGGAGATGCTACTAAACAGTAATTGGCTCCTTGAGAAGTAGAAAGGATAGCCTAAGCTTCTAGTTAATATCTTCTTTGAGTCACACAAACACTCAGCCACACCAGCTCGCTCTCACCGCTTCCTCTCAAGCTTCTGACAGTAGATTAAACCACAGCAACTCATCAAAGGTTTGTATATGCCTTGATTTCTGCCTTGCTACTAATTCATAGCAGCTCTGTGCATTAGTGTGTGCGTGTGTGGGGGGGGGGTCACAATACATCAGGTTTGAGTATAATCTTGTAATGGCCCAGATTGTTTCAGATTTATACCTCCTAGTGTTGGACGCTTCTCAAGAGGCGGCAATTCAATAATTGATTCAGACAGAGGAGAACCTCTCGGTCTCTTAAAATGATTGAGGTAGGGTAGAACGAGAGAGAGAGAAAAAGAATTAGGCAATAGCCCTTCAACAAGCCTCGCTTACTTGTGAGGTGGCTGAAGAGAAAAATAATGACAAGCTTTTTATTGTAACACAATGTCATGAATTTAGTCATCCAAAAACAGAAACTTGTACCAAAAGACTCCTTACTCCAGTACTCACTCTACTGCAACTGTAAAAGTGACATAAATAAGGTCAGTAAGAAAGAGCATGACTGAAATTTCCTTCAACCGTTATGATTGGTTGCAGATGAGCAAATAATTTTTTTTTTTTTTTACATTATACATCATTATATGTTATAATAAATGAATGTTAATTTTAAATTTAGATTTAAAGAATGCTGAAAAAAATATTGTTTCCTCAAAAATATAAAATAGCACTATTTCCAATGCTGATAATAAAAAGAATTAGCTAATATAGAATTAGATTAGCTAATATTAGAATGATTTCCTAATGGTAATATGAGAATGAAGATGGATAAAAGGTTGCTGAAAATTCTGCTTTTCCAGAAATAAATGACATTTCAAAAAAGATTCTGAAATGTTATCAAATTTCATTTTTTTTAATGAGAAATATGTTCATGCCTAACTTTTGAGTGCAGTTCTGGGTATATAAGCAAATCCAAGCACAGGTCTGTGACATTACTAATATCATATCTACAACTCTAAAGGAGACACTGTGTCCTAGCAATTTGTCTGTTCACACAGAAAAAAAAAGCAAAAATGCACTACAATGCAGCACAATAACATCCAATCAGGACATATCTGATACACTCGTGCAAACCAGGATTTTGAAACAATTACATATTATAATGGGTAGGCCTATTCAACAACTACAAAAAATAAAATCAATCGACACATATCGCCACTGATTAGGCAAAAACTCTCTTTTATCACTTCTTCCAGCCTTCCCTGTGCAATCAAACAATCAGTAGCATTTGTCTTCTCTGTTGTCTGAGGGCTGTTAGTAAGTCACTCACTGGCTGGTATTACCACCAGAAAGGCTTAAAGATCGATTCTACCAAATCCTCACTTAAGCGAGTTGCATCAAGATATCCACTCACATACATAATGTCATCAAAAAGCAGCACAGAGGCTATTTTTGTTCAGAAATACAAACTCCTTAAGTCTCTAAAGCTGATCCCTGCTTTATCAGATGATGGCTGAGCCACTCTACTAGCAAGCCGACCGATAAACAAATAAAATCCAGCCTGTGAGAATGAAATATAGACAAAAACCAACAGCGTAAAAAATGAAGTCAATCATTGCAATAGCTTCGTTTTTAGTTTTCCAAATGATTTTCTTTGGAACTTGCCCATTTAAAATAAATACCTCTAAGGAAGTAAAACACAAATGGTGCGAAACGGAAACCAAAAACAACTTTTTTTCCTGAAACTAAAAGAAAATGGTAACAAGATCCCTTTCAACTGTTAGAATAAAAACACTATTTTTAATGGTGAATGGTTATTATAAAGGATAAGATTATTTTTTAAAAAACAAAATAACTATTCTTCACAGTAAACTTTCAGAATTACACCATAAGAAATTCCTTTAAAGCAGGGGACCCCCTGCTCTAGGTCCCCGGGACTGGAATTGAGAACCAATGCTTTAAAGTACTTGTTTTGTCCAGCACTGTATGAATGGATTTCAGTGCTGAAGTTAAAGACTGTGTGTGTGTTCTTATCATTCTGTGGACAAAATCTCAAGAACTTCACCCCGCCTGAGATCTGTTTATGCAGATGTGCGCTCATTTGTTTTCATTGCAGCTCCTCGAGTGGCTTCAGGTCATCTTCTCACTCATTAAACTATGACAGGTCCGCAAAAAGACCGTCACTACAACGCCATGTGCTTTTTAAAACCATTTTCATAGTTTAACGTTATATTGTTGGCTCAGAAAATATGTAAATACACATAAAGCCAGTAGCAGCAGCTGTATCCCTTCTAGCCTTAACCACAAATCAGACAGAAGAGTAGATTAACTTCGGTGAACCTAAACTTAATATGATCTGCGATTGAAATAAAGTACTTTCTGATCATTTATGTTTATTTCGTGCTTTAAATAAATATGAATAAATCATCAGTTCACGTGTTTGGACTGAGGCAATACAGTGATCTGTCACGACACATTAAAGAGCCACAAAACGGAATTTAAATTTTAAATATATACACAAAAACACAAGCTGAGAGTCATGAATCCTTGTTTTAAGGTGCCATATTTAAGATTGACAATGAGAGGTTGAACTAGGTATTGCAGTACAAATTCGAAATATTTGAGATGGGGTTTTTTTACCCGGCCCCTCCCACTCAGACTTGACGCACATACAGATTGCCAGATTCCCCCTCAGATCCCTTCCATTTGCCAGCTTCCATGACTGAAATTAAATAAGCTGTGTTTTCCGCCAACTGGCAACCCGGAGTTCCGAAAACACAATTGGGTAAACTGACAGTGGGCGGGTTTCACAAACCAAAACAGAAGCTGACATTCTAGGCCGGAACACTCATTTTCAAATGAGAATAATAGACTGTAGCATTGTCAAATGAGAATAATAGACTGCAGCATAACAAAATTGAACTAAAAGCATGTTTCATAAATATCTGCAAACATATTATAGTATTTTTATGCTTTAGTAGAGTCATAATCATACATGCAGCACCTTTAATATCAGACAAAACCTGCTCTGTCTTCTCTGTCAGTGTGTTGTCAGTTTTCTCTTCATACTGCGATGTTTTTCATTGCCTGAGAACACACATGTAGAGTGAGAAGCTCCATTGTTTGCCGATCATTTCAAACGGTCAGTTTTCATCAGCTAGAGGATGTTATCAGTCTTAACTCTGTAACCATAAATGCATATGTATACACTGCGAACAGAAAGTTTGTAGCATCCTCTTTACGTGTAATTCGCATTCCATGAAAACGATTTAGTTTCATTAAATCTGAAAAAGAAAATGGAAGTCAGGATGCAGTTCAATAGAGAACCTTTCATTATTTATTTATTTATAAAATTATTTATTTCATTATAGTCGTGATACATTCATTAGCTAACAACATATTTAATGTTGATTATTTTGTATTCATACGTCAATATGACGTGATAGCAGTAATGGGATTTTTTTTACTTAAGTACATGTCAGAGCCCATACTTCTTTAACTTGAGTAAAAAAGTGTATTCAGTACTTTTAGTTTTTTTTGAGTATTTTTAACACAAGTATCTGTACTTTTACTTGAGCTAAGGATGCCTGTACTTTTGCTATCTTTGATGAATTGTAATAACATTAACTATTGCCATCACTTAAGTACTTCTAGCATAAAATCTGTTAGTCAAAAAACAATAGGCTACTTTAATACACAATATACACCTCGAGATTCAAAAACCTAATAAATGGTGATTTTACAGTGACACACAAAATCATAAGCCATTGCACATAAACACAATCTGCTTGAAACTAAATGTAATATATATTCCAACCAATATTTATATACGTTCAGTCCAACTCACCGGCTGGCTGGTATACCCTATGCACCTCTGTGGTTTTGGCCGTGAAAGCTATCCAGCTCAAGATCGCCAACTAATGGCCTGGCAATGTCAGTATTTTAAAGCCTTATAAGTCAGATAAACACCAAAAACTGCCTTTTTAGAAATAAAATATAAGCCTGATAAATTTAACTGATAAAAATTTAAGTGAAAACTACATTTTTAGATTCATCCATGTATGGTTATTTTAAAACATAATGTAAAAAAAACATGGATTACAACTAACTACGTTTTCTGGAATATATGGCTATTTAACAGCAGACAGTATTCAAATGTCTTGATCTTTGATCATATGCTCCAGTGAAAGATTAAAAAAGAAGGATAAACCATAAGAAATCTGATGTAACAGGTTCCTCATAATACTGCTGAGGCCAAGGTTTCATAAGCATTTGGGAACAGCAGCCTTCTCCATTTGACCTGCCTTGAGCGTGCTTTGTTTGTTTCTGTTTGTTAGCGCTGCACCGCCTCAGCAGGCAAAGGTTGAGACCGTGATAGCTCACCAAGTCAGGGTCGTGAGGGAGACTGCGAGGGGGAAGGGAGCAAGGGTGATCAACAGTGCTTCTTATCCACCTTTATTTTCTCGACAAAGCCACTCATCTTCCTGTCACTGCTAGAGAGGAGAATGGGGGAGTATGCTGTTCTTTTCTGCCGCTTCCTGCCTTTGCTCTTACCAACTCTCTCCAGCTCTGTGTCTCTTGCTCACATTCCCTATTTTAATAGAGAGAGCTCACAATAATGCTTTTCTGTAGGAGGGAATTGGAAGACTTAGACAAGTGTAGGGAGAGAGACACAGAAAGGTTGAAAGAGAGAGTGGGGAGTAAGGAGAGTGGAAATGAGGCAACTGCTGGAAAGAAAGAAGGAATGCACGATGCAGATGATAACAAAAGAGGGAGGACGAGATGATGAGAGAGACAGAAAAAGAGCGCTGGAGAGAACTGTGGGCTGTAGCTACAAGGGGCCATCGAGCAACGCCGTGCAGATTCTATTTCGAGTCGCTGCTTAAGTTGAGGTCAGTGCTTTCACTGCCAGACCGGAATGGTAATTAGAATGCAGGCGGATCACAGAGGGAATAGTACCAAAGAGCACTCTAATTCATACTTGCACTGCCATGTAGCGGAGGAGGTTATGCACCAGTAAGAGTCGGAGCTGGGGTAAAGACCTCCGAAGGGGAGCTACATTAGCGTGGTCTCGCTCTTCCAATAGGGGTGCTACATCGGGGACGCTGTTCCCAAATAAGTGCTTGATTGTTCGATCAAAAGAAATTGATGTGCCATTAAAACTTAAACGAGGTGGTGAGTATCAGCGGGGGTAAAACAGTGGGTGTCATAGGAAAGACGAGATGGATTCAAAACAGCCAAGGAATTGTATTAAATTGTCCATAAATACAATGGAAAGAGAGAGACAGAAGAGACACTCTGCGGGAGGGGAAGAGATGACAGCAGGCTGTAGATGAATGACAGCTATAGCATTTCTGTATCTCAACAGAAGAATATGGTGCAACGCCATGGGTTTGATTCCCTAGAAATGTAGAAATGCATAAACAAGGTAAGGGGCCATAATGCTACATAAAGCCATTTTTACTTTCCACTGCGTTTGCGTAGTTTTTCCATGTAAACATGTGTTAGATGGATGTTTGACTACCGTCTTCTGCAGCTTCTTGCACGTGACACAATGTCATAAAAAGAAAGGCACTCAAATGAAATTATACTTGCATTATTGAGAAGGAAAAAAATACACATTTTGCATTCCACTGCGTTGCTTTTCCATTGCTCATCTAAGCTCAAGTTAAAGTTCACCTTCAAAGGTCAACAAAATGTATCTTTGTGTTCCTTTCCAATTTCATTTCTTACATCTTGCATTTTCGCATGTAGAAAAACACCTTTCTTGTAAATGGCGCTTAATTCAATGCACACAAGATAATCTGTTGATTGCATAAAAGCATTGTCGCAGTGTTAGACCTTCAGCCTCGCATGAGAGCAAGGTTAAAAAAAGGCATGAACAAAGAAATATCACATGAGCAAAAGTACTACTGTTCCTGAAAAACAGTGCCATTTTGTTATTTCTAAAACAGTTCAGTAACCAAGAATTTTAAATTAATACATTTTTAAACACAATTTTACAATTTAAATGGTCTGTTTTTGTGTCGTCAGTGTATATATTTCCAAAGAAAACCACTGAAAACCCCACAATAAAAAGGATTAACAGATGATTCAAAGACTCACTCAAGATGGTCACCTGATGCCACCTACTGACAAAACTTTGTAACTGCAAAAGATAATTAGCTGAAAAATCCCCACTAATGAGGAAAGAGTTCTTTAGTACTTAGTTTAACACTTTAGTTCAAAACTAAGTATAATTCCACACCCTTCCCTAAACCCACTAATCTTTTGTTTTCACGTTGTATTTTTTCGGTTCTGAACCACAGCACACTTCCTTAATCGCGAACCTCCTGCCAGTACTATCAGCAGCTGTTTACCAATGTATCTAGGGAGAAGACACCAGCTTTACTGTTTTATTCATGTTTTGTCACTGTGTTTTACTACCAAAACTTAACACACAGAATGACACTTGCCTCTGTCTGCCAGATGGATTAAAATAAAAACACAGAATGCAAGCTGCTCGCTGAAAACATTCAGTTTCTGGAGAGACAAGAATCAATAAGGAATGCATTATTTTACGAGGGAGTCAAAATAGAACAAAGACCCGCATACATATAGATAAAGGCCAAATATCTGTTGATATTCATTCTTCTATTTTTACTTGTATTTGAATCTAAGCACCTAAATGGGTGTTTACCTTTTTTATCCTGGATGCAGTTTCTTCTTCCTAATTTATAATAGTCAAATTATTCAGCATCTAAGAGTTATTTATTCACATAAATTATACTTTATGCTCTATACTCTTCTTTTAATTTTCAGTGACAACAACCCCTAGAAATGATTATCAACTTCCCAGAATATGAAAAAAACGTTTTTTTTTTTTTTTTACAGTGTGAGGAAAATAAAGGAAAGATGTAATAACGTTGTTTAATATTGTTTCAAAAATTAAATAACTTTTGAAAAATAAGTGTGAAGTTATTTGAGTAAAAAGAAAATCATTTATTTAAAATTGAAAAAAAAATCACCCTAAAATCACCCTAAAAATTTATGCAGACAGCAGATTGAAAACCTCTGCCCTGGACTACTGTTTTTTAAGCCTAGACCAAGCAAATGCACTCTTACATCAAACAGATTTGGGTGAACATCAGAAAGTCCTTGATGCTGAAGTACAGTATTATCTGTATTGATACTCTTCAGAAGCACAGGGTCTTGACATCGCTCAATTTTCTGATGATTGATCCGCAATCTGGAAATTTCAGCAAAGGTAGCTCAACTGTTAGAGCACGGGTTCAATTCTCAGGGAACGCACTTTGAAGTCATTTCGAATAAAAGCATCTGCCAGACACCGTGTAGTTTAATATAGTTTATATGCCAGGGTTTGTTTTGTGCTTTGTGTTGAAATTACTTTGAGGGTCTGAAGTAAATCCTGAGAGACAAAGGCTCGTGTCGAGATGACGCATTTGCTTATGTTATGACTAACATCGATCATATGTCTCTTTTTAATAAACACCATATGAAACTCTATATGTGAGTTTACCCAGGCGCCGCTCTTGTCCAGGCACTGACAGATCATCAAGCGCTCATGACAGTCTTGAACCTACTTGAACCTTCATACTTGAACCGCAGATAGGAACGGGAAAAGGACAGACCAAGAACTAGAAAGTAGAGCAAATTGCTGTGCTGAATTGCCAACCAGTATATCAAAGCAGCTCTCGAATGACTCATACAATCTGACCCTGAAATGGACTGCTCAGTAGCTGCAGACATTTTCAAACGGTCAAGGTGTTAAATGATGACAGTGGCTGGTTTCCTTTTCACGGGGCAGTTCTGGCACATCTGGGACTCCGTGAAGCACCACCGGGCCTTAGTCCAAATCTCACAATCAACGTGACCCTGATCCAACGGGTCTGAATGCTGTCCTCCCAGAGGAAGCCTTTTCTCAGATGGCTCCCAACACCGGCCTCCTGCAGACACCCGCGCGCACACACCTAGCGGGAGTAGGCGCTCATGCCCGCCGCTCTTCAGAGGCACCAGATGTCTGTGGTCAGGGATGACATGGCAGTCTGTGTGGGGGTGAATCCCCTTTCCTTTGAGGAAAGACCACTGAGGTGTGGTCTCGCTTTTTCACCTGCTTAATAGTCTGAGGTGACTGTGGGAAACATACGGCCACCAAATTAGGATCTGCTTTCTAACACAAGCATAAAAACTGTGATACCTGGATAATAAGCTCTTTTTTTTTGTAATAGCTGTGTTCTAAAATCCTGTGGGTCACTTAATGCTGATCTACTGTACATTTGGTGCAAAAACAATTTTCACGTAGAAATCGCAAGTAAAATAATAGAAACATTTTCTATTCAACACACTCCAGTAATATTTGTTTATCTAGCATTTTCCTCTTAACCTTATTATACAGAAGCAGATAAAACTAAAGCTTTTTTTCAGTTCAAACGGTGTACACAAATAGCTTCTCAAACATGTACTAAACTTCTAGCCAGTTTTTAATGATACACAATTTCACAAGAATATCTAAATATATCGTATAATTTCCATAACCCTTTCTGTAGTTTGCATCATCAGGCCAGTAGAGACTAGAGACTGTATTACTGAATCATTCACATAATCGATTTTTTCAAAGAAAAATGTATTCAGGAACAAAATTTAAAGATCCGCAAATTAATCGAACAAACCAACCGATTCATTCAAAAACACTCATTAAGAGGATTAGACTTTCTCTTTGTCAAAATGTAAAAAGTTACTTAAAGTGTATGTTAAAATGTACATTAAAATAGCCTGATTCCAAATTCGAATGATGCCACTGTGTTGTTGTTTCAAAACAAGCGAGTGTTTACCGCTATTCTTTCATTCTTGAATATGCTGCACTTAGTCTGTGCATACCAGAGATCTGTTGACAATCTGTTGGCTCTGCCTACAAAAGGACAAATGGTCACTCCTACATCTGCAAACAGTTATACAAAGTGAGACGGCAATATCTAATTTACATTCAAACATTCAAATGCACAAGCAGCAGACACGTTACTGAAGGTGTAAGCAAACCTACTCATGCTTTAGCAATGCAAAGACTGTTAGTAAAACACTGAGCTATGGTAATTGTGATAACGACGTGTTCACGACAGTGGACCCTATTTAATCGTGTTGATTTACGGGAATAACACATATAACAATTGATTTATAGGAATAACGACATAAAATATGATTTAAAATGACCTAATAATTATTGATTAGGCAATTATCAAACTACAGGTGAACTGACCCACGACTGACCGGTGACAAGCGTATAATAAATCCTCCGTAAATGCTGTAAACTCGTGCACATGCTGTTTCTTTGCAGATATAAAAGCACCGTTTTTCTGCCTTTAGTCTCAGTAATTCTGTCTCCATAGAAAAGCGCAGACAATGGTTTTGACTTATATCTCCGATAATGACCCAAGTACAGATTTGTGATTCATGATCATTCAGATTAATGCACCGGAACTCTCACAGGACTATATCAGTGTTTTGTGTTGTGTTAGGATCTATTGTTCTATGCTCCTTGTCGTTATCTTGACTGCTGGACTTCATGACTAAAGCATCAAGCAGCAGGGCTTTGTTAGGGGGACTTTTCATGTACCAGAGAAATCAATGCTAAGGCAGACGAAGAAAAAAAAATGTATTATTGCAAAGACCAATCTGAGAAACCTGTCGAAAATCTATTACACATCAAAGAACATGACTTAGAATGGCATCTTTGTCTGATTTCAAAAGACAACGATTTTCTATATTTCAAATTCAAGCTTCAATGAATAGAAAAGATGTTCCACTACCAGCCACTTCAATTAATTACACACAGGGCAACACTCCAGGCTAAACTTTGAAATTCTTCAAAAATTGACCTTACTGTCAGTGACTGAACTCTTCTAAAGAAGGCTGTATTTGCCGTTACAGTAATTATAAAATACATACCTTTACGGTTTTAATAAGCACTAAAAAGCATTCAAATAACTGGAAAAAATTCTAAACTCAACTAAAACACACACAGACAAATCATTTATATACATCTATATATGCTTTTTGTACTGGAACAAATGATCATATTAGTATTATCTGCTTTTATTTTTTACTAGAAAAAGACAAGAAAGAAGACGTTTGCAGAAGAAGCCTTGTAGTCTATACACATCTGGTCACACTTTATATTAGGTGACCTTAACTATGTACTAGCGTACTTACATCAAAAAATAAATACAATGTACTTATTGTGTTCATAAAGTATTTTTTAAAACACTTTTGCTGCTATTGCGGAGGGATACAGGTAAGGTTAGAGACAGTGTTGGTGGTATGGGTAGATTTAAGGGTGGATTAAGGTGTAATGGGTCAACAATGTAATTATAAATGTAATTACAGAAAGTAATTACAGATGTAATTACATATAGGTATTTTTATAAAAATAATTACAATGTAAAAACATGTAGACAATAAGTGCACTGTACCAAATAATTAATTTACATCAAAGTACACAGTAGTTAAAGCATTTTTAATTAATGTTATTTTATATATAATTTCTGCACAAGTAGCATTTAGAAATTTTGTGGAATGATTCATTACTTTAGAAGAATACAAATGAAAGCTTTTTTTTTTTTTTTTTTTCCAAGAAAAGTGATGATGAATCATTGCCTCATCAAAAACTATTTCCGATGGGACTCTGCACCAGACTTTTAATGTCAAACAGAACAGAAAAAAAAGGTAACATTGAAAACTGCTAAGTAAAAGGGGACATTTCAAAATGCGATAAAACACATCTTAACAAGTGAACTGTCAGAAGTAGTTTCTGTTTTTGTCCTTGATTCGTCTTACAGAACTGCCTACAGGAGATTCACTGTCTGAAAAGCAATCCGATTTGAATGTCTGTTTTATTTAGCTGTTTTGTTTAAAAAATGGTGTTCTCTTTGTGCCCGGTCTCCGCTCTGCAGGAGAAGCGCTAGATCTCTTTGTGGTTGTCATTGTTGCTTGGGTGATTTCGCTCGCTTGTTTGTCTTTTGTTTTTTATTTTGATTTCTCGAAAACATAATAGAATCGTGAACATCAAATGGAGGCTTTTCAAGGCGGATAAAATAATCTTAAGCCGGACATTAGTCGTGGAAGAGAAGCCAAGGCATACCGCCTTACCACAGAGATCAAAAAGATACATCAAAGGGCCCAAGAAAAACACATCCAAAAAACAGAACATCTGAAGCCCCAAATATCAGATAGCTCTGCAACAAATGCAACACAAAACAACCCCGCAAGCCAGCCCTACCTGGGACGAGAAGGTGGCCCATAACAACAGTTTCTTTTAAGCCTGTTGTTTGATAAACACCAAAGAAGAACGGATCTCTCGACAGTCGGAAAGTCGACCAAAAGAAAGACAGTAAAAGAAGCAGAAGTGTATCTAAAACACAGTGTTTAATTACCTTCTCCTCCAGATACTTCGTCGGAATCATGTCTTGCACTTTTTGCTATTGCCATGGTTACTGTCAGCCAAAGCTACAATGTGAGAGAACCAGACATGTGAGAGAACTCCAGCAACAGCACGGTGGAGAAATGCAGACGCCGGCAGAGGGGAAAAAATCATTTTAGTTTTCTGCATCCACAGGTTGGTAACAAGTACACTTGGGAGATACTCTGAATAGTAAATATTTGGCTCACAGGTTTGTTATTATTACCGACGTTCCCAAAAAAACACCAAAGTCGGTGACGAGACCCGACCACGATAAGCCAGAATTACAAAGAATCTGAAGTGCTTTTACGCTCCCTGCTCAAACGGTTGATAAACGAACATAATTTTGCATCTAAACAGCTTGTATTGAGGTCAAGAGCGACTGACAAAATCCACATGTACACTATTGGCCGATCTTGATTGTAATCCCAGAGTCATCACGGCAGCGCACTTTCTAACAAGGAAATGTTAGAATGAGAATTATGGTAATGAAGAGTCATGGCAGAGTTACGAAAATGTAAACACCTCACAGCTCTCTGAGGAACCATGTGTGAATTTACAGCAGATGAATGCAGCACCAGTCCGTGTGTAATGACTGTGTGTAATAGTGAGTGAATTTGGCACGCTCAGCATGCTAGTGGCCTCGATGAGATAATTGCATCGGCGCATTAACTCCTCTTGTGCGACTGTAGGCCTAAATCTCAGGCTTTCACTCGATTCTTTTCCACTTGCTTCTTGAAAATAAAGATCTACACGGTCATTGACGCCGGCAGAGGGAGAATCCATTTGTTTTTTTGGAAACAGACTAAACTTTGCTGTGCCAGGAGTCTTGTGTTCAGATCTTCAGTGGCCACTAATCAGGTGCAGGATGAGCCGGGTTGTGTGAGAAGACTGCTCTTTCTTTGGTTTCGGATGATACTTTCAATACTGATGCGATATTGAGAAGATATATAAATCATAGGTATCAAATCACTACATTTAACATTTTGTTAAGCTGGAAAATAAATGTGCATCATAGAATTCGAAGTTAAAAATTAATATGATACCAAATATTTAGTTTGCATACATTTCTTTTTATTATTATTATTATTATCATCATTAAATATAATGCTTTTGTAGCCAGTAATTGTAATTTATTTACTTTAATATCAAATATTTAATTCCCTATTTACTTGTTTGTTAATTGCGGCATGTGTTGTAATATGTTTGGGCTTCATTTGCGATTTATTTATTTATTAATTTATTCCTTAATTAAACCGAGGTTAGTAGAACTTTAATAACCAGCAATGCTTTTTATGGGCCAAAATCATCCTTTATAAAACTATTTTCTTGTACTCCAAAAATCTTTAGGATATTATATAATGTTTCAGGAACACATTTTGTACATTTCCAAACTTAAGTGTAAATATATCGAAACTTTATTCCTGATTAGTAAAATGCATTATTTTCAAATAGTTGTATCTGAGTCAAATATTTGGTCTGTCCTAGCAAACCAAACATCATTGGAAATCTTATTTATTCAGGTTTCTGATGAATAAATATCAATTTCAAAAACTTGACCTCGGTCCAGGGTCACATATGTGATAAAAACAGAAATATGATCATATGTAGATTTATGTCAAAGTAAACATTAAAGTGCTAATGCTATTAAATATAATGTTAAGTGGCTGCAATTAACAATTTCTCTCTTTTTATTAAGACAATTATATTTTAAAAAGTATATTAATAAATGCTCTGGGACTTGACTGACAGATCCATTGACGGGAGGTTAAAATTATTAAAACTAATCATTTAAAAAATGCTATATACGCATGGTCTTTGAAGGTAAGAAAAAAACCTAAAGAAGAGCAGAGTGAATTTGCTGTCTGAATGTGCAGGTTAATTGCATTGGCACCTTGCATTTTGATACGTATCTTTGTCATTCCCTTAGTTAATTATTTGAAATAGAAATGACCGAAGACCAGTGCTAATAGTGTATGCTCTCCAGAGGAGTCAAGGCGGATGTAAAGCTAGAGAGACAAGGAGGGGTCACGGGGTATTAAAGCTGAGAAGTGAGAGGAGCAGAGAAAGCAAGTTACCGAGAGTTTGAGGATGAGAATGAGAAATATAATTGAATTGAAGTTTCAAATGAAGAACTGAGATGGAAAGGACAGTAGAAAGAACAGTCTGGCCTCTGGTATCTTCTGTCACTCTGTAATGCAGCTGCTTTTACGGCAGGCGTACGGCCCATCTCACCGTGCCACTCGCTTCATTTGGCTCATGATGTGGCCCATCAGCCTAGAACCTAGAGTGGCCTTTTTCTCTCTCCTTCTCTCCTTTCTCTCTTCCCAGTTCTATCTGTGACCATTCAAAGCCGCTATTATCTTGTCACTGCCCAGTTGTAGCCTCACAGTGGGAGATTATTGCAACAGAGTCCCTCTCCTCCGGAAAAAAATCAAGAGTTAAGGGAAACTTAAAATATCCTCAGATTAAAACAACGAAATGTTTTACTTTTCTCATGGTAGACCAAAATACACAATTAAGATGACAGCTGAGGAAACTTTTTGAACTTTTTCAGCTGCGTAAATGTCCAGTCGATGTCTCTCTCTGACAATAAACACATAGAATTACAACAACTTTCTGTTAGCAATTTCCGTTTCCGCTCATTCACTGTTCTTTTCGCTTTCAAAAAAAAAAAAAAACAAATGAAAAAGGAGCAGTGCCAGTCGCATTTCAGTCAACAAGGCATTGCATCAGGACGACCATGAACCAGCGCCTATATGTGTTTTACTCATTTGTAGACTGGGTTAATGACACATTTACATTATAAAAAGGAAGAGTGGCAGTTAATAATTTCTTATTGGCCTCATTAACAAAATCCTTTAAATCCATGAAATCCATGAAGTGCGCGAAGCACCACGTGCTGATGATTCCTGCTGGTCAGAATTGCGCAAATGCATCGGTACCTCAGGCGAACAGTTAAAACACCTTTTACACGTCAGCTGCAAATGTTTTATTGAATGTTTCATCTACTAAATGCAGTTACAAATCATCAAATTGAATTAAGAAGTGTCTATAGACGGTTTCATCACACGCTCCGGTCTGTGTTTGTTTGTCGGTCTGGTTAGTGTCGCCGCCTACAAACGCGGCTAATCACGAGTAATAAAGTTGCTCTTAGGTTATTGTGCTTTTACAGGTGTTTCCTATACATTTATTTATTTATGGCAACTTGCCACAATATCAAAACTGACTGATTTTCAAAAAGGCTTTGTTGAATAAACATAACATTTGTTAAACGTTTAAAAATCAAACCGATGCATAAGGCTTTTTTATATCACTGTATTTCGTAGGGGAGATCGTCTTTAGAAAATGTCGTTTTCATTTCGTTGCTCAGCCGTTACCCAGAAACCCCCATTTCTCGTCCTTAAAGCACCTTCTGCTGGCAAAGAATGAATCTGCATTTTTAATAAATCCGTCTGATTTACACAGCTATGTACAAGCATTTTGCTTGATATCAAAAAAATGATCTACTCTAGAAGGATTTAGCTGTTGTTATAGATTCTATTGGGATGTCTACCTGAAGTTAAGATAGGGCTATGAAAAAACGTCTGTTTATGTTGTTGTCGTTTAAACCGTCTATGTAATATGGGTTTTCTTATTAATTTGAAGGGGTTGTTTTGTTTGCTTTGAAGGGGTCATCGGATGCAAAATTCACTTTACAAGTGTTTGGAACATAAATGTGTTATTGAAAGTGTGTTTACACATCCAGCTCTCAAATCACGCTGTTCTGAGATTCCTGTCAGAATGATGTCGTTTTGCACAGGCCCCTCCCATGATAGTTGATTGACAAGATCATCTTACCTTTTTTTATGAATCTTTGCAAATTGCCTTTCTTAATAAAATGCTAGCTGGCAACTTTTGTGGCTGAAGTTTACAGACTGCCTGTCACCCCACGGAAGAGGGGCCGCGTCAGTAGAGCTCATTAGCATTTAAAGAGACATGGACAAAAAAAAAAACAGCTTGCTCATTTTGACAGGGTGAAAAGGGTGGGGTTTTTTTACTACCACTGAGAATTTTTAATCTAATATATGTTTCCCTATCTATAAATATAGACTTTCCCTTAAGACCCTAAAGAGTCATATTACATAAAGAATCGATCAACAGCAACTGAATGATATGTATAATGCAATCTCAAAAAAACCTGTCGGATGTCGTGTTGGGATGTTTTCAGGAAATTAAAAAAATAGGTTGAATGTAATTTTTTGTCAAAATTAGGTTTCCATTAAATTATTATTTTATAACTTGTCTGTCATCTCTGAAAATATCTTGGAAAATTTTACTTGTTTAGTGCAGAAAATGTCAAAATTACTGCAGCAAGTCAACAAGTCAAGACAAAAAGGTGTGTTAATGCACAGTCCTGTGTAAACAAGTCAACAAGTTTCATTTAGACAAATCATGAGATGGCAGTTAATGCAACAGTGTGAAATAGGTGCTCAATTAAACAATCTTGCTCATTTCAGTCTTCTCAATTTGGCAATGTCAGTACCCTAAAATGTCAAAAATGGGCTATTTTACATCCAGAGATGAAGGATTGGATGATGACGTTTCTAAAGAGGAGGTTTCTGTTATTGTGGTGTGACACTATTTGTGCTATCTCCATTTCAGATACTGTGCCCATGATAAACAATGGAAAGCTCTTCAGCCAACGTTAGTCAGTATAGATGCAGTATAGTGCTACAGGTCTCGTTAAACCTGCTAAGAGAAGTGAAACTTGTCTCACTTTAAACCCATTTTTTTCAAAATTCCATTTCTGAAAATCATAGCTATCAGCCAACTTCAGATAGCCATATGTAAGCTTCACAAATCAATGGCAGCTTGAAAGTGCGGTGCGAAGCTTCACAAATCAATACTTCGAAAGTGCTCGTCGCAACTTTTCTTTCACCTGTGATTTAAACAAGACCATTTTGTTAAGTGAGCACTCTGTGTGTTGAACAAGCCATAATGTTTGGTGGACATCTAAGTCTAACTAAACTGGTGAATTTGCGGAACTAGCTGTTGTTTCTCACAATCCTCAGGCATTTGGACTGCATTGTTGTAAGGGTCAGTCCGTACAACCATCCAATCAGCTACAGCAGAAACTCACGCAATATGAGTTGGGTTTAAAATCATGGATGCTTTAATCTATGCAAATATGGTTTACTCAAACAAACAGTCCATCCTGCCAAACATGAGAGGTTTGGTTACCATGGCCACCTATTGGTAAAACAATGCCTGCAATTAGCAGAGCTTTTCTGATATTGCAATTGCAATTATAATGTGTGCAGTAATAGATTAAGGTCAGTGATTTGTGGTGTAAATTAAACCGCAATTAAAGCAAAGTTCATTTTCTTCTTTGTAATACGAGAGGAAGCATGTTAAATCGAAATTGCATCAAAACAAGATTTGAACTGCTGTAATGTCCAAACCATGTCTCGCATTATGAACCAGTTAATCGCTAGCACTGTGTTTTTTTCTTTGGTGATGCTAACCTTTTCTTTACATCACCTGTTAAGTTGACACACTGAAGTGCTTCCTTTCTTTCCTGTTACACATTCGAGGCTATCTGGGGGGAAATGTTTAACACAACTCTTTTATTCCTCTGTCCTTCAGCTATAATATATATTAATCATTTGATACTGCTGTTACTGAGAGTTGCGTTGTAATCGGACTGCCCTTTCCCACTGGCAGAGTTAATTAAGTGTAAAATGGATGGAGGTGGGAGGGACAGGAGGGGTTGGGGGTTGGTGGGGGTTGATAGGAACGAAAGCTTGGCAAGGGCCCCGATACTCCAAGCACAGAGTCAACTGAGGGGATCAGGACACCGATGGGGCCTTCATCTGCCACTCAAACTCGGACCAGCACAGCAAACCTAAGAGAAGATGGATTACGGCCATTTGTGATGCTATTAGAGCTATTGAGTGGGTCTGTTGCTCACCGCAGCTTTTACTGGCCGGTCCAGGATCAGTGTGCTGAGTGCTGACATTGAAGACCAAAGCAAGCTGTCCATTCGGTTTCCAAGTAAGAATGACTGAACCTACAGAGTTGAGTGTTTTTTTTAAGAAAAATTGGTTTATGTATTGCAGTGTGACTAAAAAAACACTTAAAAGGTCAGATTCAGTTAGGATTACACAGTATACATGATTCATTTTTTTTGTAATGATTTAATTTTACCCTGATTTTGCAGAGCAGGGTTTAAAACAAATATGTTTTTGCCACTACATTGAATCAAAAATTGGTCAACCTCAACCAAAACTCAACCAAAACCTAGACTTTTTAGGCAATTTAGAAAATCGTGATCAGATGTACGGTCATCCTAAATAAATGTGATTTTTTTTCCCCCAACATTTTATTTTCTCATAAAAATATACTCCAAAAATCTTGGGGGGAAAAATGTTACAGCGTACATTAAAAGTCAGCGGGGTCCAAAACAAGACTCGATCTAACCGACTTTCGCTGTATGACAAAAAATATCTTCTTTTGTATCGAATACAGAAATAGGTGAGTAAACAGTAGCAGCGTGTAATTTCAGAGGTGACCTATCGCTTTTAAAACCAATGGCGTGAAGGTTTGCGCACTTTTTTATGTATTTCTCGCTTATGTTTTAAATCTGTCATCAAAGTTTTGCCGTCCAACCTAAGCATTTTTCGGCCTCTTCTGAAGCAGCTTCCACAGAGGTGGTAAAGGATTGGCAGTAAATTGAAATGACACTTCAAGAGATTAAGAAAGGCATTTCATCAGCGTCTGAATTCATAGGACACATACGCCTCCAGATAAGAGGCAAACCAGAGATGCCAGTTTAATTAAAACTATCGCTGAACAACCCTGTTAAGCATAGAGAACTGTTTGCCTCATCAACACTGTTTTTAATGACTCCTCTATCACAAAATCTATTCTTGTCCCGTTGTCTAATGAAAAGGGGCCACTGGTGATTCTTCACCGAGTTCATGTAACATGTTTACATGCTATCATGATTCATTAGAAAAGTAATAACAAGAAGAATGTGCAATTACAAACAGCTCCACAAAGCAATTACATATCAAGTACATGTTGTTCATTAAAAGTACCCTGCTTAATCAATTAGAGAGAATTACATGAAAACTAATGTAAGTGTGCAGTGTTGCTCTACAGAAGAGTCACTGTTAGGTGAAGCTCTTGATCATGTCATTGAAATTCGAAATGTTGATTCAATAGATGCTTCGTAACAAAAAACAAATACAAAATGGCTTGGTGATTAAAATAAGCCAGAATGTGCCAATCCAGGATTAAAGCAAAATGTGCCGTTCTTTGCAAAACATAAAAGCTCTAAAATAATAATAATAATAATAAAACTCTTCTCAGCCATAAGTCGACAGCCACTGAAGCAGGAAGAGACAAACCAAAAATTAGTGTCCATTTTCTTGATAGATTTAGTCGAGTGATTCATCAGACTCTGCATATTTGGTTTCCTTATTTTATGATATGGCGTTTTCCCTCAGTAGTTATATATTGTGGTTTTTCTATACTGTATAATGTTGATATGTAGTATGTGGTGATTCCACTGGCTTCCCTATAGGCCAAAGACACAGAATCGGTAAATAAAAGAACTTGCATTTGATGGATGTGTTGAAACGGTGCTTTTGAGAATCGCTCTTTTTAATAAATAAACACACTTGCCTGGCTTAAAGTGAATTATATAGATAGAGGCAAATCTCTTGATGACAGGTGTCAGTCAAATGGCAACAAACCTGGAATTTTGTTTTTAGATCTATTTTGTAAATTCATTCACGATCTCTTTCACTCTCCTTTGTGTGGATCCGGGGAGAGACGAACGGAGAGAGAGCACTGCACAAGCACCAAGACCACCATCACATTTATTATAGTTAACTAAAAATAAAACTGTATGAAACATTTCCATTACTTGAAGTAAAATAAACATCAACTGAAATAAAGTAAAATATGAAAAGGCATATTTATTTTAGCTCGTACCAAACATTTTCATTTGGTTTTAGTGCATTAAAATAACTAAATCAAAAACTTAAATAGAAACTGTAGCATATTTAATGATGATAATTATAATAATGTAAAAAAAAAAATACAAAAGTGCTAAAATTAAAATAAAACAAATGAATAAATATTAACAAAAAGCTAGAAAAGTATGTCGGTTCTTGTGAAATAACACTGACAAAAGTTTTATTCGAAAAAATATATATTTGTAAAGCAAAAATCTGTTATTTCTTATAATAAAACATCTTATAATGTACGGTAAAATGACATAATCTGTGAGGAAATGCATGTAATTGTTGTCATATATAAGGGAAAAGCTGGATTCCTGGAATTCCCTGGCAGACCATCACTTTAAAAAGGTTTAAAATGTTACTTTGTTTTTTTATTATTATTATTTTGTCATAATGTTTTATTCAGTGGAGTGTTTGATGTTGCTAAGTTAATGTTTTTTTGCATTATGTCAGTGTCAGTTTCATTACCATGGTGGTGTTTTGTCTGTACTTATTATTGGCCACAGTCTCTGGGGACCACCTTAAAGTAATCATGTCTTTCCATTGTTCCGCATGCGTTTCCAACAGAACGTCGTACAGTAAATAGATTCCGACCGCTCTAATAAGTCAATCGTATAATACCGTTACATAAATACGTGACACAGTTAGGAACTGTAAAAATACAATCATCCTCCTATCGCGCTTGTATCATGATCGCTTTTTTTTTTTTTTTTTATTTCCCGGGGAAGTTCTAGCAACTACAGTTGCTACCCAACATTTAGCATTTTTACAGTGCAGTTCTGGCCACACAGATCTCCCATCCAGCTGTTTCCCAGCCTGAACTGTGGAGCTGTCCACTGCCAGGGGTGCTGAAACACACAATCCCTCAGCGGGACTTCTTATCTCTTCTGTGAAAACGCGCGAAGATAAACACAGAGCAATAAGACGCGAACGCTCGCGAGTTCAAAAGTTGCTTTGAAGAAATTCCATCGCATATGGCCAAATGAGAAAATGGAAAAGCCTGAAGCAAGAAGCCGACCGAGGGAGGGGTTGAACGGAGGAAAGACTCTTTTTTTCCTCTCTTCTTCTACTCCTTCTTCTTCGTGTGAAATCCATACGGATGTGCGGTTTGTTAGCGAAATACTATTTGCGAACTGACAGGTGATCAAGAAGCTTTAGCAGCAGCCCCAGACATCGGCAGCTGTGCCTTTAATGGCCGCAACTTGAACGAGGGTTATTGAAATGCACCCCACGCACAAAATCCAGCACCCCACCACCGCCACCGCGCACTGAGCCCCAAACACACACTATACGCTGTCACATCAGCAACTCACCTTCAGCGCCTCGATGTCCAGCGATGCCGATCGCTCCATATCGAAAGATAAAGTCTAACACAAAAGTTGTATATCTAGCCTTGTAGTTCCCGAGCGAAAGCCAGCCCAGTTCTCCGAGCTGCGGTGGATTCCCTCAGTCTCATTCCCGCTGATCACGACTCCGGCGACAGCCTCAACTATTCAATAGCCTATTTAAAACCTAAACTAGTCACTCAGAGTGTCCCGACAGCGGTAACGTGACATAAACAGACTCGCGTGTCCCTCTCCGTTTTCCTCTCCAATAGCAAAAGTGTTTCCGTTAGTGAGAGACCGTGTTGTCATTGAGAGCGTTGAGCGCGCGAACGGCACATTTGCAGCGAGCCTGGTTGATCGGTCTTTCACGTCAACCTTTTGCGGCACATTTAACGAAATCGGTTCGATTCGAGCAGGCGGAAGAGAAGGAGGCTGTCGGCTCCTCGCTTGCGATCCGGCCGATTTATTGATTGATTGATTGATCGTTTGATTAGACAGGGCGCACTCCGCCGCTGCCCTACTTGGTGATCTCCAGAAACCTCCCGTATCCAAACGCGCTCCTCCAGCCGAGTCCCGGTGCTCTGAATACGGGCTCTGTGTCTGGCAGAGGGAGTCTGAGGAGGGAGGGATGGAAGAAAAAAAAGGGGGAAGATCTTCCTCGAGTGGATTGTGGGTGAATGTATCTGTCTTTTGCGGCGCGGTGACTATCCAGACTAGCCAGTTGACTTGCACAGTCCCCTTAGTCTTCTGCGTGGAAATGCGAGCAGGTCCTTTTCATCACTCAAAAAATAAACTGTCCTGCGAGTTATCCTCCTGGGTCCTAGAGCCACGAGAGAGAGAGAGGGAGAGAGAGAGAGAGAGAGAGAGAGAGAGAGAGATGGAGAGAGAGAGAATCTTACCCGCATGCTGAGCTGATCCGCAATGCTATTTAAGTTTTAATTCGCATGCGTGTGTGTTGCATCTCAAGTGCATACTGTTGACTTGTCCTCTTAAACAATTTCCAAAGTTAACACTTCAATGCAGAAAATTCACTCTGAACTGTTACTAAATAATACAGAAATGCTACTGCAAACCTTTGCTTAAAAGCAAGTTACCTTACAACAGCGTTTTAAAAGACATTGTGCGCAAAAAAAATGCTTTACTTATAATTATATATTATAGTTTTAATTATCATTTCTAAGTAATAATCATGCTAAAATACGCTCAACGCCTTAATGTATCATTATATATGCAGTTGTATGTAAAATACAATGGCATCCTGTATAGCTACCAAACTAAATAAATAAATAAATTCACTCATGGTATAGGTTAAAAAGATGGGGAAATGACATTAAAAAGTGCTCCAAAAATAACCCACACAGCAGTATTACAGCTGAAATCATTGTTCCAAAGGCAGGGCTTGCGTTTAGGATCTTTTTTTTTCATTGTGCCACTCCGCAATTAATCATTCTTTGGCATGGGTTTTACATGCGCACCTGACCTCAGCTGGGTATATCGTGCCAGCCCCAGCTCCGGTGACGTCAACTCCCAGTCTAGGACCCAAATTAACAGCCCACCGTAAAGTGAGCCGAAGCGACAGAGAGACAGATTTCAAGTGGAACAGCTCAACAGCAATCGTGTGTGTTCGAGCATCCGTGCGTGTCTGTGTGAGAGAGATATTCACACGCAGTCGAGAAAAACCAAGAGAGAGAGAGAGACACACACACACACACACACAGAGAGAATATGTAGGTTTAAATATTGTGTCCTAGATAAATGGAAATCATACATCATCCTCTGTCTTGCAAATTTTGGCCTGTTATTCCTGGATAAGGTTCAACTAAATGTATGTCGCGTTCATCTGAGGTTGTCTGTCTCGCCATTTGCGTGTCTGTGTGTGCTGTGTGTGAGAGAGATTATTAAAGGTATAGTTCACCTAAAATGAAAACCTGCTAAATGTGTACTCGAGATGTGTTTTTTTTCCTCTGAAATAGATTCGTCGAAATTTAGCATTGCATCGCTTGCTTGCTGATGGATCCTTCCGGTGTGGATGGGTGCCGTCGGAAAGAGAGCGCAAAGAGCTGATGAGAGCATCACAACAATCCACAAGTAATTCGCTCAACTCCGGCCAATCGGTCAGTGGCTCGTGAAGCAAAAAGATGTGCATTTGAGACATTCACCATTAAGAAATCTTTTAATTTCAAACTACCTTCGGTGATAAAGTAGTGTAGTCCGAATCAGGAGTAAGTTAGTACCTCGCAAGGTGAAAACCGGAGAAAGCGTTATTATGGATATTTGTTTTACAAGAAGAAAAAGTTTAAAGCTGTAATACGTATTATCTATGTATCTTTGCACTTCACAAGATACTATTTGATGGACCAGAGTCGCGTGGTTTAGTTGTGTATTGTTGTGATGCTTCTATCATCTCTGTTCTGACGGCACCCATTCACTGCAGAGGATCCATTGCTAAGCGAGTGATGTGATGCTAAATTTCTCTGAATCCGTTCAGGTGAAGAAACAAACTCATTTGTAACTTTGATGGCCTTAGGGTGAGTACATTTTTAACAAATTTTCATTTTTTTAGCAAACTATTCCATATTCATATTCATTTTATGAACACCTGCAAAACATGCCCATGTGTTTATATTAGCCTATTAAATCAGGACCACTTGCAGAGCGATGAAAGGGAATCTAAACCATTTATTTGATTGCAACATTAAATGAGTGAAGGTATTAAAATGACTTTTTTTTTTTAATATGACATTTGCCATATACATCCGCGTGGTGAATGACATCTTTACCCTGCCTGACCGTATATTCGTCCTGCATAGAGACGCAGGCTGGCCAAATGAAAGACATCATTTGCTACAGAGGTACGAGTGAGTCAGGTCCTTAGGGGGAAATGGAACAGACCAACCATGTACTTGGCTTGTACATGAGCTAATAAAATATGATGAAAGAATAACTTAATGTGGCTTATGGGTTATTTATGTCATCTAAGAACATACTGTTCTTAAGATATACAGTAATACGTCTTTTTACAATTATGACATGACAGGCTAATGTGTTACTTGAACAGCAATTCAACGTGCATCTTTTTAATCTGTCATGCACGCACATTTTATCTTCTTTTACATCCGTTTACATACGTGCAAGCGTCGGAGCATGCAAGCATACTGTAGTAGTCATAGCACTTAACCTTTAGGCAATTTGTGTTACAAGAACATTATTTTCTCTCACAATCAAATGCAGGAAGCTGTAAATAGCTGCGCTTCACCTTTTAATGCTTTCTATTACCCTAGTGCCCTCTCAGCTGCTACTTGGGTAAAACTACTCAAAGATGTATTATGATGAAGAAACAGGAAACATAATATGCGATAAATATCATGATAATAATCATAATGCATCTTCTACATTGTATGTTCTTCACAGTGACTTTGGGATGCATTTGACTTATAATCCTATATTGCGCAAAGAAATGGCAATAAACCATCAGATTTTGACTAAAGGATGTTAGGTTTTACTGTAAGAGAATTGTTTTTGGTCATTTTGGTATTTAGAATGATTATTATTTGTGCGTTGTAATATTATAAATAACGTTTTATTTAACCCTTTGAAGCATTATATAAGCATTTTAAATGCTGCGATTTTTGCTATGTCATGCATTCTCCATGTTCAATCATTCTATAATAGAAAACACTTTTTGGGTTTGCCCCCCATTGGCAGGAACTGGAGATACAACTATAGGCAATATATAAACGTGTTCATTGTCCTCGTTTACTACAGTAAGGCTGTGACAAAACTATTTCTAAAACATGTTTACAAGAGAAAAAATAATAATACTTAATGACTTCAACAGTTAATTCTGGATATTTTAGAAGATTTTACATGGTATTCCCTTTGTTATTTCATGCATGGCGAAATCCCGATAAATACTACAAGTCCCACAAAGCCATTATGTGGCCTCTGATTGGAGGCGATTGCAGCCAATCAAAACGCTCAGCAGTACTGATGCGATAAGAGCATCTTCCATCATGGCGGTGGTGTTCAAGGGATTCCTATTCAACCTGCCGTTTGCATCCATATTGTTGATTCTGCTACTATGTCTTCAGTCCGGAGGAGGTCAGAAGAAAAAAGAGGTACTGATGCAATAATAACACCGTCTTTCACAGCAGCCAGTGATGTTGATTTCTGGCAAAAATCCTATAGTGTTCGCGTTCAACTCGAGCATCTGTATTATAGTAGCCGCAGTTAAATGATGTTGACATATAACGTGACCCAAAGACTGCTATTTTTAAAGATGCACGGCAGTAATAAGACGACGTTCTAATAAAAAACGTGTTTTTGGCATCAGTGTTCTCGCAGAACGCACCTTGCGTTTTATCCTAGCTGGTGTCCGATCCATTGTGATTGTGAACGCAGCCGAATGCGCGTGTCCGTGACGCTGTACGCGTGGCCCTATAATGATAAACTATTCTGTGGAAGTAAATAATAATAATAATTCACCCTTTAACAAGTGCACCTGTTATAAAGTTTGATATTTACGGTGGTGCTGTTTATTTATATTTTCGTAAAAAAGAATAATAATAATTATTAAATTAATAATAATTAAACGAATAATAATAATTATTATTATTATTATAAGTCATTTGAATACTTGCGTAAAAGCTAAGGGTCTTTTATAACCTTTAATTAATTTTAGATACTTAATTTACACATTTTAAGTGACATAGCTTTCTATATTTTTCTTTATTTTTATTTTGTATTTCAGAACACGTTTTTGGAGCATCAGGATGATACCTGAATCATGGGTGTTAATAATAGTTGCAAATAATATATATAAATTAAAAGAACATTACTTTTTTTTACTTTTTTATTATGTTATCGTAATAATTCTGAATTGCCTTCATAATTTACTGCATGTCTCTGAGCCGCTAGACAGAGACGGTCTCTAGATAGTCTCTCTTTGTCTCTTCTTTTCTCCCTCTCTCTCTTTCTCTGTTGAGAAAATATGATGTGTATTTGACCTTTTCCTTTCCCCTGCAGCAGAGGAGCAGGGAAATGATCATATTGAGCACAAATCAGGCAAAGTGGTGAAGCAGCAACTTTCTGCTCCCCTCTGCATTTTTAAACTGATTTCTTCATATTTCCTCTTTCTCTTTTGTCTTTCCCTCCATCCTTCTCCTGCTCCAGTGTTCTGCGGGTGCTGAGAAGGGCAGTATTTTGACTCCTTGTCGTTAGGGCTTAATATATCTGTTAAGGTTTACTCTGTCCTCAAGCGAGGAAGGGATATTGGAGAATGGGTAGGGGGTGTTGGATTTTTTTTTTTTTTTTTTTTTTTTCCAAGCCCAGCTACTCGTTCATCATCACAGCCAAATTTTGTGTGTCTCGTATCTTGGCTTGACTAATGTGAAAATGTGGGAAAAGGAGGAGTAAGCAGTTCTGAGCTGCTTGAGTTGCAGAGTCTTTGTTTGCCTTTGTTTCCCTTTTGAGTTGGCCTAAGGTGGACTCTCCTTTATTGCGTTTAAAGAGGACTTGCCAATTTATTTCTTCTCATTTTGTTCTTTACTTGTTTACACCCGGGGTCAGGTATGATGTTTCTCTTAAGGTACCGATTGTATTCCTGGCCTTTTGAGGACTTGGGTGCGACATTCCTTTCTAGCTTTATTTTCAGGTTTGACAGGCATATATTATATCAACGTAATGGCGTTTTAAGATGTTATAGGATTTGCCATGGCCATATAACCTGCCATGTCGAAATAGCATAATGAGAATATACTCTGTCAATTTGATTTCGTTAATTTATGTAGGTATTAATTGCTCATTTTGCTCATTTGAGTTGTGCTGGTTTTCTTTTGGAGAAGATTTTCAATATGAAATCAATATAACTCAGAATAGTCTTCTCGTTTGAATACGTGACTGTGTCCAACGCTTGTTTGGTTTGCTTACTTTAACAGCTGCTCTTAAATCAAAATCCCGTAGGCTATGTTGAATCACTCCCAAAGAATGAGTCAAATGATTATTTCTGTTATTTCTGTCTGGATGTCATGCTCTGTTCGTTTTTAATGCATAAGAGGGGGTTTTGCTTATGGAAATTTTTTTTCATATATATATATATATATATGTGTGTGTGTGTGTGTGTGTGTGTGTGTGTGTGTGTGTAATTCTTCTTTTTTTAACTTCTGTATCTATGATAAATTTGTATATGGTAAATGTTCATATTGCTACAAGTGTTGCTTTTAATTTGTAACAATATTTCTACCATATTGGATGTTTCTGTGTTATGTTTTTAGGTTAGGCTATAATGCAGGTTGTATAAATATATATATCACATTTATGATAAATATGCACCACCATTCAAAAGTTCGGGCTCAAAGCTGCATTTATTTCATGAAAAATCCAGTAAAACTATGCATTAGTGAAACATATTCAATAAATTGCATTTTGCAATATCTGTTCTCTGTTTTAATATATTTAAAAATAATCCTTTGATTGCAAAAACAGAATTTAAATATTTTCAAATTATTATTGATAAAACATCCTAAAATGTTGAAGAATGATCTCTTCAATAAACAATTAAAACTGATTTTTAATGTTTGTAGTACTCTTAGTCTTTTGTCATCTGAACTATTTGATGTTTAATTATTTGATTAATTAAAATACATAAATATATTTTTTGATTATTTAAAATAAATACCTGAAATGCCTTTGTCATCACTTTTGATTAATCTAGCATGTCCTTGTTAAATAAAAGTATTAATAAAAAAATTAAAAAAAGACTAAACACATTTTTGAATGTAAATGTATGCTTTATGTATGTACTGGCTAGTATATTCATGCATAAAAAGTCTTATTGATAGTAACTGAATGATTCGTCATTTTAGGTTAATTATATGAAATTCATAAATGGAAAAAGAAAGAGTAGTGGCTTATTGTCAGTAATTTCTGTAGGTAGCATTCCAGTTGCTTACCAGCTTGTGCAGTGTTATGATAACATAGCACTTATATATGAGTATATTTGCTGCAATATAAAATGTGTTCGCTGTGAGGAAGGTAATACATTTGAAACCTGTAAGCAAAGTGCATTGTGTGTGTGTGTATGCGTGCGTGTGTGTGTATGCGTGCGTGTGTGTGTGTATGCGTGCGTGTGTGTGTGTATGCGTGCGTGTGTGTGTATGCGTGCGTGTGTGTGTATGCGTGCGTGTGTGTGTGTATGCGTGCGTGTGTGTGTATGCGTGCGTGTCTGTGTGTGTCTGTGTGTGTGTGTCTGTGTGTGCGTGTGTGTGTGTGTGCGTGTGCGTGTGTGTGGAGGGAGCTCTGATAAGCAGTGGTAGGGGCTAGTTTGGATTTGGTCACTGATGTATTGTACAGCTCTAGTTCTGCTACTGTTTCACTGTAGGACTGGCAGAATCCCGCTGTCTCTATGCCTCGTGTCTCCGGTACAGTTGAACATTTCTTGTAATATCTGCTGCAGGAAAAGTGTCCGGGCCCGTGATAGCTCCATCCTGACTGTAGCAGCTGGAGCTGAATAGCAGTGTGATCCCTTCTCCCTTCAGCTCTCAAACTGCGGCTCGACTCATTATTGCTCCGACTGGCACTGGGGCAAAAAGCTTGAAAGAGTTTATGTTCTGAAACAACTGAAATGTTTGAAGTCTTGAAGCCTCCCTCTCGTTGGGGTGAACAGTGCGAGGAGGGCCACCCTGCTGAGTGTTTGATGAAGGCAGTTTAATTCTAAAAGCTCAGAGGCATAATGATGCATACGTGTAGTCATCCATAGATAGGAAAAGCGCGTCATGCTGCTCTGCCTCTCTCATTCTTTTCCCTATTCTCTGTTTCTCTCTCTTCTCCTTCTCGCTAACGTTTTATTCCCTCACCCCATCTTGATGGACTGCTCTCGCTCGGCATTGATCTCTCGGATCGGGAACGCGATTTCAGCGTGCCAACCTGCATATATACATTTCCATAATGAGTCTCAAGACTCAGCGAGATTCTAATTCTAAATACATCACGGCTCACTGCAAATTAATCTCCTCGAGATGATGATGTCTCCAGAGCATCAGGAGGTAGTTTTACAATTTTATTTTATTTTTTTTAATTAATTTGTGACCGGTCTTATTGGTAGGGACAGAGAAGAGGCACAAGAGAGGAAATGATTGGCAGAATGGGAATGGAGGAAAGACTCTCATTGCTGGCACGAGCACTGGGGCACCACCAGGGTCATGTGATTTCCACAGGATCATGGAACCAGTCATAAAAATGTTATTTACAGTATAATGCAGAATGTCACAGAATTTGAGAAAGTTTGGATGAATTAATCCAGTTTTCATTGCTGTCAAATGATTAATCACATACAAAATAAAAGGTTTTGTTGTATATGTATATATATGTAGTGTGTATATATATATATATATATATATATATATATATATATATATATATATATATATATATATATATATTTGTTCTTGTTGTCAAAATTATTGTTAGAATGGAATTTCTATTTTTTTATAGTATACTTTTATTCTGTATTATGTTTAGACAAGTCAATAGTGAAACACACACAAAAACAATGCATAGAATTATGATAAATTTGTAACTATAACTAATAATAGCTGATTATTCTACATGGTTTGGTTTGGGGAAAAAACTGCATTCTGTAATCCCTGTGTTATTGCACACTTTTAATAACCAAATATGTTAGTCATGGTTGACTGCTAATAATGCATTTATACAATACAATACCGTCTGTTCACAAAAAATAAAAGTTTTACATGATGTGTCAGTGCAAATCCAACGTGACTGACATTATTTGTTAGTGTAACAGAAAATATAGTGCAGAAATTGCAAAAAACCAGACTGCTAATTGTAAAAAAAAACAAAAAAACAAACACTGTATTTGCAAATTGTTTAATTTTAATTTTAACACAAAAATGCATGTTGTGCAGACTTTCTATAATAGCTCTGCTCTGACTAAGTAAAAGCACAAAAGAGCATGATCCCGTTGCACATGTGCACAGCTGTCTCTCCCATGCCTGACTAGAGCGACAGCGGGCCGTGTTTAAGGCCCAGTGTAGTGGATTGGCGAAATGATTTGTATTGTGCTTGAGAAGCATTACCAAAATGATTCTCCATGCCATCCAGACAGACGCAGCACCCCAGCCACTGGGAGACTGTGATATATCAACATTAGACCCAGGGCCATTCCACATGCATCGCTTCAAAAAAAAAAAAAAAAAAAAATCATTCTGAATATTGAGCAACTGATGGTTAGCCCAGCCCTGAAAACCCCGCACTCTCTTCTCCAACAGGGGCGAGCTTGTGTGGTCCATTCTTTTACTTTGCATTTTAAAATGCAAAATAAAGCTTTAAAGATAAATAAACAAAAAAGAGCCATGAATATTTAGCAGGCCCCGGGCACCCTCCGGTCTCCACTCATGTCAGATCTAGGTCTGCAGGTGTAATTCCATTTCCCTTGTACATTTTATTTAATATTCAGGAGATTTGTAGGCCATTTGTAACAAGTGCATTGATATTCTTACTTTCTCGCCATGGGAAATAGAGGGGGGAAAAGTGTTAGCTGTGTTTTTTAGTGCACTGCAATGTTTAAATGATAGAAGTATGCAGTATATTGGAAACGCTGTTATTATATTTAGTTAAATTTAAAAGTGGCCAGCTGTTGCCTGAACTTTACCATAGAAAAGCATTTGCAATGTTTCAGACGTTATGAGATGCCGTTTAGGCTACTGGGGCTGAACAATATTGAAATAAAATCAGTATCACAATATGCCTTAGGCTGCAATTTAAGTAAATATATATGCTTTCAGATTGAAGTGCATCATTTACACATGACTGGTTCATGACGTGACAACGGTTTTGTTTATTTACTGTGAATCAAGCCACTGTGAGATGCTGTGATGCTGTGAGCTGCGTGCATGCGAGTGAACATACAGTACCATCATTCTGAAATCAGGAAGCACTTTTGTTCATTGGCTAGCTAGCTATTAAAATAAAAAGCTTGATAGTTTACTGTTTAAAAATAATAAAAAAAAAAAAAACTTTAATGAATTTCTGGTCATCCTAAAAGATTTATTATTATTATTATTATTATTATTATTACTGAATTATATATATATTTTTAGCTATTAAAAGAAAGCTTGAAGTTTTACTGTTTAAAAAAATAATAAAAAAAGAAAAACTTTAATGAATTTCTCAGTCATCCTAAAAATTTGTCTTAGATATCATGCAGCCATACTATGTGCATTATTTATATTGTCTAAGAACAGTAATCATGTTATTCGAAGCCTGCATGACTTTTACATTATTTTGTGTCCTTTTTGAAGGTTGTAAGTTCATGAAAAAGAGCAATGTTCTATGAAAAAAATATCATGGAAAACATCAATATGTTGTTTCATGGAAGAAAGTAAGTAAATGTAATGATATGAGTAAATAACAATTAAACCAAATGATTATTTTACATAAAAACACAACTAAAATTTAATATAAACTATATATTTACAAAGTAAAATCAAATATATTTTTCCATATGTGAAAGCAACTACTTTTTTTTCTTTTTTCTTTTTCTTCTTTTTATTACAATGCGTTCTACCAAAATAGTTTCGAAATATGTCACACAGGTTCATTTCATTTATGAATTTGAATGTGATTCACTATTAGCAGTCCTGCTGAATGAATGATAATAGCCTGTGTGGCGGAGCTGTCCGTTTGATGGATGCTTTGTGTTCCTGAGACGTCGCCCTGCCCACTTTCTGACATTTTGGTCAGAAATTGGGCATAATCAGAGGGCAGTTATTTTTGAAGCCGGGGGAAAGCGTAGAGTACGTGAGATTGACCCCTAGTAGGGAGTCAGACGTGCTCTATTTAACATCAGTCCTGAAACATCTTTGAATAGAATAATTTGTGTCAGCCCGTTTTTTTACAAAACTGCAAGTTTTTGCTGCGTTCCGTGGAACACAAAAGCACACGTAAAAAAAAAATCTTTAAAAGAACTCCAAAGCACATTTTACTATCCCCTTTAGCCAGTTTTACTTTATTTTCCCTAGGCTTTTTGTTGGACCGTAAACTCCCCACCAGTTTATTTCCCACATGTACTTTCATTTTCTGACTTTCCCCATGTGTTTTTTCATTCTAAAGCTCTCGGGGGTTACGCGAGAGCTCTGTTAACCTGTGTGTCACGCTGTGCGCTCTGACCCAATGTCTCTCGTTCAAACTCCCAGCGTTCACTGAACCCGAAAGAGCTCGACAGCTCAGACCGCTGACTTCCGAACACAAAGACATCTGTAGAAAAATCGCTACCTGCGAACGTCATGTTGTCTTTCTTTGAAATATGGTGTAGGGTAACAACTTCCAATTCATTTTCCCTTCCTCTTTCATTCCTCCAAGTCCTGCGTACCCTCCATCTGTCCACCCCGTAGCTCGTGACATCTTCGATTGTCCTTTATCAGCGCTGTCATAGCAGTCGTCATCACAGCGTGGCAGTGGATGATCCGGCGGAGATGCTTTAGGCAGGAGGCCGGCGTGGACGAGTCAGCCTGTCGAACCGGATAACGCATTGGGCCTTATCAGCTCTGCGCCAGCCGTCCACAGCAAAGCCTTAAACATGCATTAAAGAGTGTATCAGAGAGAGTCGTTCATTAGGGAGAGTAGCGACGGGGGAGGAAGGAAAACAAGAATCTCTCCAACGCATCTCTCCAACTGTCTTTCTTTTCTTCGTTTTTGTCAATGCCCTTCGTATCAGTTTTTTGCCGGATTAAGATTGTCGTTTCTAATTGTTGCGCTTTATCAGTATTCTCAGTGCGTTTCAGTGAAGGTGTCAAAAGGTGCTTTTGCCGGGATGTGATGTGTGAGGTTGCTTTTAAGGGCAAATGCTTCGCCATGCTACATAGTGCAAGGAGGAAGAGCAAAATTGCTGTCAGCTGCTCGGAAATCTTAAAAAGTTTGGCTACCAAACTTTAAAAGTTCACAAACTAAGATTCAATCTTCAGTGGTGAAGCTGAATGTCGATTGAGTTTCCAGTCTGAACTGAACGTGCTGAAGATGAATAGATAGTGTATTACAAAATAATACAAAGGAGACAAGACTTCTTGAGGTTTCCTTGTGAAAAACAAACATGTGATATAAACAGTGGAGTCTGATTAATGATGGCTAATATGAATTGATTGTTTCTAGTGAATCGGAATAGCCAGTGTGATTTACGGACTGATACTTTATTGAATTAGTTTTGTGAACTTGTGTTCCAGCTGCCTTAAATAAGGTTTTGTGAAACCTAAATAAGCATCATTACTGGTTCATATGAGTCTCTAAATAATTACACTTTTTTACTAATGAATGGTATTTTCATAAAAAACAAATAAATAAATTCGAAAGACTCATATTGAAACTAGAGGTCAATCAATTTTACCGATACCGATAGCTAGGTTGGACCACGCTGCCTCTAAAACAGCTTTAATCACTAAACAGCCAAAAGTTTACTTCAAGAATAAACAGAGTAGGATAGATGAGTTTGAATAAAGCACTGTCTATATTATAGCTCTCTAAACGATTCCCATTTTTTTTTATTAGAGCCACAAAAAGACAAAGTTTTGCTGAAAAATGCACAATACGTAACTTCACAGCCTAGGTTGAAGTCATTGTGTGCATTAACAGTGATTTGGGACAAATATAATGTAGTTTAATGAAGTCGAAACAAACGTGAGGTGACGGTGATTTCCTCTTCTAGAGGCCCGGCATGGATTTTCGTGTATAGTTTAAAGTTTCTTTTAAATTCATCCCCTGTAAAGCACCGCCGCAAGACCCATACACATGCTGATGGACGTCTTTGTCTGGTGAATTTGGGCTTATATTGAACTACCTTATTATTCTCTTCCTGGGGATTGTTTGTGAAATGTCTTTTTCATTAAGTTGAGGTGGTGTAAGCACTTGGTGCCTATCAAAGACATAATCCCATCTCGAGATCTAATATCGCTTCACTCGTGGCCATTGCCATTCATTTCCCAGTCAGCATCTAATTGACAGGAAAATTAGATCCACATTTCTCTCTCGCTCTGAAAATGGAGAACTGAAAAAATCGCAGCATTTAAGAAAAAGAGAATAATACGCCAAAACCCCAAATTGAGCTGCTTTGTCTTCTAATACACTCAGGCTTGAGCCAAATCCTAGAGTAAATTATCCTCAATAATTAGTAATGATAATCCTGAGGAAAGCCTGAGGAAAGTCTTTTGTTGTTGTGGAGAACAGCCTGTTATTATTGCCACACTCTGCTCCACTTTTCAACTTATAATGGTTGTCAGAAGACGACTCAAAGGCTACATTCATATAGTCATTATCTGACAATTTACAGGTTAGACTCTAAAATTGTCCTGTGTTTATAAAAAAGGCTGTAGCTGTTTGAATGTTGCCTTTGCAGACAGGTAACCCCTCAACTTATTTCTCTCAGGCCAGAAACATACTTTGTTACATACCGAGAACATATTTTATGTTTCTTACTGTGGCAGTAGCAATTTTCGATATTCCAGAAGGTGACAGAGCTACTATCAACAATGTCATTAAATCGCGTCAATAATGAAACATTAGCATATCGCCTGCCCACTAGTTAGCCTTGTCACGCTTGTCTGAATAAAAATGCAGATTCATTCTTTGCCACTAGATGCCGCTTTCAAAGCTTTAAAAGCTCACAAACACTGCTTTAAATGAAATTGATCATCAATGGAGGGATTTAGAATCATTTAGCAAATCGTTTAGAAGTCATTGAACAAATAAAGTAAAAATAAATGCATGTTATAAGAAGATAAAAGTGTTTTTGACCTTGCATGCATGTCAGCCTGGTACTCCCAAAACCACAATATCTGGTCTATCGATATCTTATAGTCTTTCATAACCCATAGGGGCACTTGAAATATCTAAAGAAAAGTTTTTAAGCTCATGGTTGCATGCACAAAATGCTGAATATACCCGTTAGTCTTAAATGTGCTTGCTAAAGTAAACACAGGTCATTCACAATTGGTTTGTGGATGGATCGGCAGACTTGCTGCTGTCTTGACATCTCACTCCCATCAAACACACTTGCTGTATCAGCAAACCCCACCTGCTTCCCATGGCTAGCTGCGTGTCCCCTGCCAGCTTTGTTTATTAAACTAAAGTGCCATTTGATTTTGTTATAAACACTGCATAATAAAAGCAACCATGTGACTTTATTGTATTATTCTACCAGCAAAAAATATCACCTGATTTTCCTCTTAGGGAATGCATTTAAATAGCGGCCGTATGGGTAAAGATCTGGGCCGGGTACCAAAAAGGTTGCAGGTTCAAATCCCACATATTTCAAAATCAAATCCCATATTTATTTATTTAATTAGAGACGTTTGCCTGCTTTTGAGAGTATTTAGAAACGTTTTAGCTGAAGTTCATTTAGATCACAAGTCATTTAGATCACCAGGCTTTTTATTGAAAGGCTGCAAGTTCGAAACCCATAAATGTGTATTCCTGATAAATAAAAAAAACGAGAGTGTGTTTTATACGTATGAGTGAATATGAAACATCCGTGTGTGCATTTTTTTGCGTGTGTTCAGACACTGTGCCACCACTGATAGCGTTTTTGTCTCGCCATGCCTGAAAAGCAACGTGAAAAGCATGGGCACGTTTTACTTGAAGTTCACTTTGTCAATTTAAAGTCACTTTGACGGCTTCATCGTTTGACAGATACGAGAATTCATCAAGGTAATTGGAGCGGAAAGATTCCCTTTCCTTTGCTTGCCCAACAGAGCACAGTGATGTGCTTTTATCTGACACTACTCGTAATTAAAGATAAGAACCTAAATATTAAAACCATCCAGAGAAGCAAATCAAATCCACAGCCAGCTCCTGCAAGCCATAGAATACACAACATATGTATTTTTCAATTGTTTTTTAATGCTCACCAAGACTGCATTTATTTGATAAAAATCATCAATATTATAAAATACTATTACAATTGAAAAGTTTTTTTTTTTATGTATTTTAAATGTAATTTATTGGTATGCCGCCCGCACACAGTTTCGGTCTAAAATGTATAGCAGCCAAACTAATATTGTCCATCCAGCTGTCTGTAAGAACAGGACCGCTGCTTTTTTACCAGATCATGTCAGAGTTTATGCTTACATTGTGAAGAGCAAATTGAACCAAGGTTTGCAGATCCCCGATAAGCTCCTTCTCCCATGAAAGCCAAGATCGGGGCACACAGGAGGAGTATTATATCATCCACTACGTCTGGGCCTGCCAAAGGGCTGGAGCATAATGAGATTGATCCTGATATGAAATAGCACCTCGTCCAGTTTTTCTTCAAGCTTTGTAATCAGGCTTTGGAAGCTGAATAAAGGATAGAGGAGGGTTAGCAGAGAGTTTAGGTTATGAAGTGAGAGAGCAAACTCTTAAAAGTAGTGTAAAAGACAGGAAGATGGATGATAAGGTTTTACAGGGCTGCGGGCTATGAAATGGCCACAAATGTGCTAAAAATTATTCGCAACAATAATTTTAAGAGCATTTTCTTTTAGCGTTACACTAAAACGTTATTGAAAGTTGAAGTTATTGGCTGTCAGTTTATCTTTAGAGTCCTTATATCCCTACTTCAATTAGTGAACAGTTTGGTGTAATAAAAATAAAGACTTTTTTTTTTTTTTTCCCCAGGTGGATCGTTAACGTGAATCCTCATAATTTATACAGAAAATGTGACATGAACACAGGCGGAGGTCGGAATAAGCATCTAAATTGAGTCATCTAAAATCTGGACTATTTTGATTATGCAATTTGGTGGTGAAAAAAAAGTCATTTGTCTTCTAAACGTTTAATTTTCAGAGCCATTGACTCCCAAGGAATTCATTTTATCTGGAGCCCTGATTGTAGCAGAATAAAGTGATTGTCTGTTTATATAGGAGGGGAAAAAAGTTTTACCAACAAAGTAAAACCTGCACAAGCAGTTAGATAAGAAAAAGAAATCAACAGAGATAGATTAAACATTTCACAATCACATCTGTTAATGGAGTGATCTAAAGTAAGGGACCCATTGATTCAGGACACCCTGCTGTTTATTTATTTATATTTTTATTAAACAGGTGCAGCTGGGGTTGGCGTATCAATTACCACACGCACCCCATTAATCTGAAAAGCACTGCTGCCACTACATGTTAGTCATTACACAAGTCCTTATGCAATGAAAGTTTTCAAAGAACAGAACTAGATGCCCATTTACTCCCTACAAGATGGATGAAACGACTCATTTACATTTCCTCGTTTGGAGAGAACTTGTTCATGTCTGCTCTAGGACTGCCACTAACAACTGTTTGAGCAAATGATTGATCTGTTGATTATTTCTTGATTAATTGGTTGTTCCACGTTTTTGCCCAATGCTTTTCCTCAAAAATATAAAGTCTACCTAATGTATGCTATACTGTAGTGTTAGAAATACATTTTACTGTTATTTTGATCATTTAAAATACTTAGCTCTTTTATTAATTAGTAGCACCCAACAATATTATAACAACTCTACTCGTGGTTTATAGTTTGCATATTTCTAAAATATGGCGTTTCATTGGTATTTGCATTTACATTATGAATGATGGCGCATCCTTAAAACATTTAATTGTTGGATTTTTTTTCTATTATTTCTATCATAGTTCGGGGTCAGTAAGATCCAAAAGTAAAAGAATCCTAATTATTTTTTATTAAGCAAATGCAAAGTGTCAGGTGTCACTAATGACATTTATAATTGTATTATTAAACATAATTGTATTAAACCTTCCATTCATTTAAAGAATAAAGAAGTATTATTATTATTCGAGCTTATTAAAAATAAGAAATGCATCTTGAGCACCAAATCGGCATACTAAAATAATGTCTGAAGAATCATGCAACAGAAGACATATAGTCAGCTTTGCCATCACAGGAATAAATGAAATATTAATTTATTTTTTGCAACCCCAAACTATATAAAATTAAACCTATATAGATTTACAGGTTTTTAAAACATCATTATATCTTTAGGTTGCAGTTTATTTTAAGGTGTCCTTGTTAAAGTGTTATACATATAAGTACTGAGTAATATTAAGGTTAGGATTAAGATTTGGTTTAGGGTTGCATGCATTTAATTACATCAGTTAAATTTATTGTTATTATAAAAAAACAAGTACTTGCAACCAGTAGCAAGTACGCCTTTAAAAAAGTCTTAGTCTTTTAATTGATGTTTTTGGAGATGGGTTTTGATGAACAGTCAGGTGTTGTGTCCTCCCACCTTGTGACACCATCTCAAGGGAGAGAGAGGTTCTTTTTTCCTTTCTCTGGATGAAATGGGATTGTGTTGAATTGTTTCATTTAGCCTTTGACCCTTCCGCAAGCCCTTTGGAAAAAGTGTGCCTGTGTATGTTCTTGTGTGTGTTTGTAATTGCACAGATTTGATCTTCAGTCACACTGGTTTGGTCAAAGTGGAATGGGATCGTACTCCTCTTTCTTTATTGCATTTCTCCTCACCGTTTCCTCCGTGTGTGTGCTCCCTAAGCGTGCGGCTCTATGGGTGTGTGGACTCATTCCGTGCCAATGTGAAAATGCCCTCATTCACTAGGGAATTCTAAAGCCATGATCAGCCTCTTTTCATTCCCTCCGCTCATGCTGCGGAAACAAAAGAGAAAAGGAAAATGGCCTCCGGTTCTCTACGCCACTCTTTCATCACCGTTAGACTTCAGTGGCCTTCATTTACTATATTTAGATTCTTTATGATCGGGATCCACCTCCAAAATTGAGACCATCGTAAAGCATCTGCAAAACGGTTCTGTGATCAGCAACTTGTACAAAACTCCAACAACTGCTTCATTGATATTCAGAGTAGATCTCTTCCCACTGTCCCGCAAACTCTCACACCAGGTTCGTTCTGCATCTTCTGCATATTCATGAGCCCACATTCTGATACCACCACCACAAATCACATTTTGAGTCGTGTCTTGCGGAGCTGAGGTGATGATTATGTATTGGATGCGTGCGAGGCGTTGGGGAGCGATGGATGCCATGCGAAGTGTGTGTGGAGGGTTAAAAAAGCAGACGGTAAGTGTTGTGAATAGAGAGAGAGATTAATGAGACAGACTCGGTCTCGTTCGATGACAGCAGGGATACAGATGTCCCAGCGCAGTATGTGGCCTCCGAACAAAACTACTAGAGCTACAAAGACTGGGAGATAGGAAAAAAAAGAGTTATTTAGGAAAGAAATAAAGTTAAAGGGAAGCAGAGAGGGGAAATGGTTACATTTTTAAGGCAGTTTTTTATACAGAAGAATAAATCTCTCACACACACACAAAAAAACTTTAATTCATTTGATTTATTTTAATTAATATCATTTAATTATTTTAGTCTAAATGATTGTTTTTTGTTTTTTTTTTACATAAAATGTCAGATATTCACCCAGTGTCCATGCTGAACATCGAACACCTCAGCCTTTTTTTTTTTAGAGAAATGTAATATTTTTTGTACACACATATATGTATATATGTGTATATTATATCACCAAGTTTGGTAATCCTTTAGTTTTCTTTTTATGTTTATTAATTTATTATGTTGTAAATTGAAAATTTAACAAATCAATGGACAGATCCAATGAACTCTCTTTTTTTTTTGTCAGCGGTTGTGAAAGTAAGTGTCCTTTACCTGCTGAACAGGATCATGGGTAATGTCTTATATCAGAGTCAGGTGTAGGTAGTGACAGTTAAAGATTATTTCTCTCAGCTTCTCAGCCTGCACCCCACATTGTCTCCTTCTTATCTCACTCCAGCAGTCCGTCTTGACAGCGCTTATAGAAGAAGTCACAGTAGCAACAATTAGCCTCGCTGTAATCCCGTAGCTTGTCTGGTCCTGTGGCAACACCACCTGTCAGGACACAAGGCCTTTGTTGTGGCGTGAGTGGCTTTTTCTAAATGTCCTGTGTCAGAATGCCGACAGAGTGTCGGAGAATTTTCTCTTCTTAAGTTTGTGTTCTTAGAAGTCAGGCAGCTAAAAAAAAGCATTTTGAAAGTGAGCATGCTCACGGATTCTTCTTTCTGACCTGTTTGGGATGTGTCTGTCAAAGTATGTGTCTCTTCGTATTGTTGTCTGGTATTGATGTCCAAGGTGAGAAACAATTTAAGATTTCTTGAATGGTAAGGAAGAACTGGTGATATATCAGTTTTACAAGAGATATTGTATGTTTATTTTATTTTATTTTATTTGAAAACCATAAGTGCATTGATTATAAGGATTGTTTTTTATGATTCGCATTGCTTGTAATTGTATTGTACAGTTTTATTTTATCTGTGTGTTACCCGAATGTATGTTTGTAAAACTTCGCCCCTAAAATCATCCATTATATATGCAATATGAAATATACAATCAAACCAAAATTTATTCAGACCCCTTCAACATTTCTCACATTATATCTCAGTTTGTTTGTTAGAGTTTAGAGAACGGTAATACAATATGGCAAGAACCTAAACTGTTTGAGAATAAATTTATCTTCATAATGTCAGATAACTTTGTTAGAAAAGTATCTAATAGATTACAATCGCCCCAAAATTATTCAGCTGTTAAATTTAAGCACGCAATTAGATAATACCAATTTATGTCAACCAATTACTAAGCAGTGCTTGATTATGTTCAGTCTGTTGTGAAAAAAGGGCACATTAAAAAATTTAAGGAAAAAAAAAACCATCAGGTCAAATTGAGCTCTGAATATTTTTTGGCTCGTGATTTTACTGGTAGTCCAATGTGTGAAGAATCTTTGGGTATAATGTTTACTTTCGGTTTACTTCATTTTGTGATCTTTATTTACATTTATGAACTATAGTGTCATAGTGTCATGAATAGTTTTAGTTTAGATGCAAAAGCCTCGAAGTCACTTCTGAAATGTAATTTTTTTTTTAGGCTCCCATATGTTTAGGTTCAGTAATATTATAGTAACGGCAATGTAAAGCTCCTTTTCTATGCAATTATAGTGAAATAACTAAACCTATTGTAAATATAGCAGCCTGATAAAAATGTTTATTAGAAGAACATTTCAAGCTGTGCTTAAAAAGGCTTTTGCATGCATATATGCACTTAATGGTCTTTTTTGCAGTAAAATTTTATTTATTTATTTTTTATTTTTTCTTCAGGGGTGAGATTTTTTTTAGCCAGGAGCTGCCCACTTTTACCATAGTAAAACAACATACTAAATGTTTGGCTTTCACAGTATGTTACTATTTTAAAATAGCGCATTGAGGTTTTGATGCAATTTCAGATTAATTTGCCCTGAAATGAGAGAAAAATGTTGCAGGAAAGTCCAACAGGTCCGCAGTATTTCTCTTTATTTCGCACTATCCATTCTTGCTTTGTGATTTAACGAGATGCCTAGTCCCTCCAGATGAAAACCAGCCCCACAGCATGGTGCTGCCACCACAATACTTCACTGTGGATATGGTGGTTTTTTTTTTTTTTTTTTTTTTTTTTTGAGTTGTGGCCAGTCTAAGATCTGCAGCACATCGCTTTGAATTTTAGATAAAAAAGTCTATATTTCTGAATTTCTAAATTCTCTCTGAAATATCTGCTTGCAAGGATCCCAACTATACAGTTTTATGATAATCAATCCAAAAAGATGCCTCTGAAGGGTCTTTTTTTATAAGAAGAATACAGTCTTTACAGAATCCTACTCTCCACCAGACACATACGAAAACAGTGCAGAGGACAGATAGTGTGCTTTGTCTCTTTCAGCGAGGCTCACCTTAGGGACGAGCTGTCAACAGCATCAGTCACATTACCTAAACAAAGCACCTGCTGAAGGTGAGCTGGAGAAAGCGAGACAGGAGATGATTAAAATAAAAGCTCTCGATGGTGAGATTTATTTTTTAGACACCTACTAGACACCACTGGCTGTTCCTATTCTAGAAAATAAGGATATGATTCTTGTTTTTTTTTTTGTTGTAGTCTTTTGGTTTAAAGGAAATAAAAGCAGAAAGAATAGAATGGAGAAAGGAAAGAAAGGAGATTAGAGGAATCAAACGTGAGGAAAAAGGCTCGGTTTCATTCTTTGTGCTTTGGACAGCGTTCCTCTCTTTTCCTCTCCGCTCGGCTGGTCCCTCACATCGTGGTCAGTACAGCACATCATTAATGCCGTTCTGATTGACAGCTAAACTGACAGCCGAGCTGTTTGGACATTGGGGGTGGAAACCCCTTTTTTCCTCATTTTCCTAAAGAAGACTGACAAGCTCACAAAAGAGACAGGAAGGGAAATGACATGTTCAGATCAGTACGTGTGTCTGTGTGCTCAGCATGAACACCGTTTGTGCTGAAATACTTTTTTAATCAGCATTTCCATTGGGATACTTGTATTCCTAGAAACCTGAATGAGCCCCCATTTTTGTACGCCCAAGGATAGTGTTTCTCAACCCTGCTCCTGAAAACCAACATTAGAAACTATTCCGAATAAACAACACCTGATTGAGCTCGTTGAACTCCAAGGCCTAAAATGGATAGGTGACATCCAAAATCAGTGGGGTTAGTTGTAGCACACGTTTAAATATTTTCACATTTATACGTTATATGTGTTCATTTATATAGGCGTAGTTAATATACACAGAACACATACATATATAATGTAAGCAAAAATTTGTGGCTTTACACAAAAAGTGTACTATCGCTCCCCTAGTTTTGTTGTGTTTCTCCGGGTGCAGGCTTGAGAAACATTGATCCAGGTCAGGGGTGTTCGGTCCTGCTCCTTTTTGAGTTTTTCTCCAACCTGCCCCAACACACTTTCTTGAGACTTTCCAGTAATCTTGAGGACATTAGCAGATTCAGTTGTGTTTAGAAATGGAGCAAAACTCTGCAGGATAGTTCTTTGTTGTGTCACAGCCTTTAGTATCATAAAACTCAGTTTGTTCTGAAAGTTATATATTCTCACACAAACATTATATCTCACTCCCCCACCCCACACACCACCACTTGCGTTACTTTGTAGCATAATCTGGCAAAACAGAGAAGGGCGCAAGAAAAGGTTGAACTGCATGAATAAGCTTGAAACGAAGCTCTTTTTTTGTCTGCTTCCTTTCCAATGCTAACAAACATCTATCTTGTCAAGCCTGGGGTGACCTCCGTGCCATGTTTCAATTTGTGCTCGCTGACAAAGCCATCACTTGCCTTCTTTCTGTCAGTCTTGTCCAGGCCGCAACAAATGCAGCTAAATAATGCAACGTGCCCTTGAGTTTACATGCACTCTCAAACTCTGGTCATCCTTTTAAACAAACGAGTGCCCAGAGCCAAAACATCTGACATATTGTCAACTTTGGCAGGACAAAAAAGCAGAAAAGAAATATATAAAAGGACAAATTGCTGATGAAAAGAGAAAGTGAGCAAAAAGAGAGAGAAGGTGAAAACGAAATGGGGCGCTGGGACTGTATTTGAATAAGGTGATAGTGTGTCTACTATCTGTGCTAAAGTGTGGAAATTGTATTACTGGTTCTTTTAAGACTTAAATCACAGTATTGAATTAATAATGAAAATGGTTTAACACGTTTTTTTGGGTACACAATATTGAGCCTTAATACTTTTTGCACTTAATGCACATTACGCATCAATATATTTTACATTAAAATAGCATTACCTTCTGTATTGTTCCCACAGTTTAATTACAAAATGGATGTTGTTGGTTAGTGTTGTTTGGTACTTGCAATTTAATTACACTGTAATATGTGTAATATGTAATATTATTTTCTTAATATATGTGTGTGGTGTTTTTGTGCGTTATTGCAAAGCATGTGGTTTAAGCAATAAATTACCTAAATGAGCTTTGATCGATTGATTTATTTTATTTTCTTTAATTTTTATATTTTTTTTATTTATTTATTTATTCCACACCTGTGTGCAAGGATGAAAACAGAGCCGAAGCAGAGAGTGTCACACCTGTTCTCTGACCTGATTCTTAATATAAGGATGGAATGAAAAGTAGAAATTGAGTTCCAGTTTAATGTAGGATGCCCTTAATATTAGTGCATACTCACTCTCTGCCTTCGTGTTCAGTTTAATAGTAATTTTGGGGGGAATACACAATCATGCATAACACCTTGCAAAATATATTTTATTTTCGAAATTGTTCTTCAAATCTGTATCTAGTGAGTACCAGGAGAGGCAGCATTTTAATAATTTTTGTAAGTTATTTTGGCACTTCAATTTAGTAATTTTAGTTACTTCAATTTATTGTATTCTTGTTTGCTGACAAGGCACCATTTCTAATTATTGTTTAAGTTATAGTTCTACTTTTAATCTATAATAACAACACTGCAACAAGCTAGTAAAATGTATTAAATATGAAATTTCTTGTGCAGAGTGATGACTGGAATGGTTAACTTCTAATATAAATCACTAGATAATTCCTGAGAATGTATTGAACTCATAGGATGCTGCCTGATATTTCCTTTAGCCGCAGGTTTGTTTTTCGTCAGCGAGCAATCTTTATGGTGACATTTACAGAATGTCTTTTTCAGACTGTAAACAAAAAAGAAATTGGATGTTGCCTTTTGCAGTTACAGATGAGTTCAGCTTCTTAACCTGACCTGAAGTCACTATTGATACTTTTTTTTTTGTTGTTGTTGTTGTTGTTGTTAGCTTGTTTCATGAAGTACATGATGGCTAATGTTTTTCGTTGTTGTTTTTTTCCAATGTTGCTTTCTTGAAGAACTTAGGCTGATGATACACAGGGCAGCTTTTTGAGCAATGTTGCTGGGCAGCTTGGACAACCTGGTGAATCTAAGGGCCTAAGAACGATTTAAATTATCCAGATAGAATTTGCTACACATTTTCGCTGGAAAAGTGCCCAAGCAACGTTGCTCAAAAAAGTAGCAAAATCGCTCAAAATGTTGCCCCGTGTATCATCAGCCTTAGTGTTATGTTTGCAAAGATTTTTAAAATCTGAACCTAAACAACTTCTTATTTCTTCTAGAACATGCTGGCAGAGAAGGTGGAGCAAATGATGGAATGGAGTTCGCGGCGTTCCGTAATCCGTATGAACGGGGATAAATTCCGGCGGTTTGTCAAGGCTCCACCCCGGAACTATTCCGTCATTGTGATGTTCACCGCACTACAACCCCAGAGGCAATGTTCTGTCTGCAGGTGAGACAAGCACATTCATCTTTTAGTTGCTGTCCACAGGTATAATGCTGTATTTACTGAAGTAAAACGATAATAACAGGTGTAAACCCAGTCACAGATAAAGATTTGATCTGCCCCAGAGCACCACCGGAAAACCTCCTACATCTGTCTGTTCCCAAGCAGCCTCCACCCCAGACATCATTCCCATCTATTTATCCCACGACAGCTACTTAGCCTCCATCCACTCACCTCACATCCATCTCTCCCCTCATTATCCTTCAATCGCCGGGTAAAATGACTCCGTGCTCGTACAGTCGTGTTCCTCAGCTGAATATCAAGCCTCAGAGAGCGAACCACTCCCACTAGTCTATTCAGAATTCTAGAACATCATTTGCCAGCTTCATTGAATAAAGATAACGGACTGGAACAGTCATGTGTGCTACCAAAAAAGAGGAAGTTAATTTAAAGCAGATCGACCTTTAAACGCCCAGTCACCCTATCACGACGATGTGACCCCTAATGCTTTTTTAATTATCTGCTGTCTACTCAAATCGCATGTTTATGTATATTCTCATTTTTCCTCCTTATTTGCCCACCATCTCTCTCCTTGTCTTTCTCACACCCAGTTAGTTTTCTTTTCTCATACATCATTTTGTCCTGAATACTGTAGGTGCAAATAACTGCAGTCAACTGTTTGGCTAGAAGTTAGCTAGTCTTTCTATATAGTCAGATGCTAGATAGTTTTCATGGTAAAACACTCTCTGAAAAAAATTAATAAATTTGAACTTTTTTTTTCTCACAGTTTAGAGAAAAAAGGCTGAACTGTGAAATATAGGTAAAGATAAGTATTACGAGACAATTAGCATTTTTCTGTGGCGGGGGAAAGCTACCATAGACGTTTTATTTAAATGATTTGTAAACGTTAAAAAAATGTATAAATCTGGCACACTACTCAAACTGACATTATTACAACATTTTATTATCAGCGTTCAAGTCGACCTTCCTTAGCCTGAGGAGTTAAAATTCTGTAATGGTAAAATGCTGTTTCAGTAGTGTGCAAATTTCTATATTTTTTTGTAGTTTATTTTGGACTTATCAGATATGCTTACAAATAATTGGGTCATGCAAAGAATGATTAAAAAAAAAAAGAAAGCCCTTTATTTGGCTTCCTTAAATGGCTCAGTCTTACTGACTTACTACCTGCATGTTGTCCAAGAGCCCTTAAAAGTTTTAAAATGTCATAAATTCACTTTTCAGAATTGAAAGCTGTAAAAAGTCTTTAAATGTCTTAAATAGCATGGGGAAAAGGTCTTAAATGTCATTTGCGGAGGACAGGAAATGCTGCTATTAAGAAAGCTTCACACTGCTGACGTAAGTGAGGCTAGAGGTAAAGATACAGTGCAGCATGTAAATGATGTGCCATTTTTTGTTTAATATCAGATATTTCGTAATGTTCATTTTAATAAATCGCTCCAAATACTGAGTCAGTGCTGTGCTATTTGTCATCTCCCCGAAGGAGTCTGTGAAATGCCATTTTACCATAGTCCCGAAGGCCTGTGCTCTCCAGAGCACTTTTGACTGTGGTAACATCTCAATGACAGATCAACTCAGCCCTTGCTTTTTGAAAATGGACACTCAGCATAACATGAAACATTAATGTGCATAATCATGCATATTTAAACTTGTTTTTACCACCTGCTGAGTGCCCTGTTTTATTGATGTTTATGGGTACATTTAGTTTATTGATGCATTTATCAAGTCTTTAAATCGGACGGTTTCAATCTGGAAATGCATGTTTGCTTAGCGCTATTTGGATGAGATTGGTTTTCTGAACAATAATTCACAATTACAACACAGAAGTCACAATTATGAACATAGGATTTCTGTCTTTTTTTTAAATTTCCAGAGGCGATTGGGATCCTCGTACATAGTTTTTAGAGTCGGGTATCTAAATATGACCTCTTTGGAAGGTGGTGTACTGGAGGTGCCTCATGTAACCCCTTAGAAATAAGAAATGTTTTGTCTGTGCGAACATGCGAGGGGGAAATAAGAGCTCTTTGAAGTGATGTGAGTGCTTTTGATCCAGCATCATCAATGTTTAAATTTCATTTGTTTGTTTATTCATTTATGGTGGACATCACAATGACGTTTTCCGGGAACTGGCAGGTGGACATCTTTGTTACGTCTGCGGAAAGACGGATTCCTAATTAACAGCGTTGTCTGTTGCTTTTTTCCCCTCTCGTTCTCTTTGTGCTGTCCACCCGATGTGGAATAAACAGCAATCACTGTAATATGTAGTAGTGAGATGACACTCCTGTAATGAAGTTCTTCTTGTCAGATTCTTTTTATTTGCTAGTTTGCTTCTAATGAGTAACCTGTCTTTCTGCTTTTGAAAATGTCTCTCCTTCACAGGCAAGCTAATGAGGAGTATCAGGTGCTGGCTAACTCCTGGCGATACTCTTCGGCCTTCTCTAATAAACTGTTCTTCACGGTGGTGGATTATGATGAGGGAGCTGACGTCTTTCAACAGGTAAACATTAAACTCGTCTGTGTTTATCTTTCATCCGCATGGATTTGTCAGGTCTGTCTAGTGATTTGCTTCATGCAGAGGGCCCTGCAGAGAGAAAACCTAGAAATATCAGGGAGTCTTACAGTTTGTGGTTTCCAGGCTTATCCTTGATTCCTTTAAAGTATTAAGATGTTTTAAATTGACTTTGAAAATGCATGTCATTCAAAATCTTGCAAGTGATCTTTGTGCCATGTAGGATACACACACCGATGAATGGATGGATAATATTTTATTAGTTTATTAGTGCTTATAAAATATTCTAGGCATGTTAATAAGCATCTACTTAATATTGAAGATTGGTCCCTATACAAAAGTGTTATTTCGATATCTACACATTGTTCTTCATAGCTGTAAAAAGTGATGAAATCAAAAGGACAAAAGGTGTGGAGACCTTGTTAATTGAAATTAATTAAAAATAAGCCTTAAAAAATAGGTGTATAATTTAAATGAAATTCTCAGAAAGGACAAGTGATTATTCCTGACCACATTTTCTCTTTGTTCCATCCCTTCTAGATATACACAGATCTGTTCCTCCACACGCATGCTCAAATGGTCTTAACTTCTCATTTGTCAGAGTCTGACAACTTCAGGAATTACATTTTAAAAAGCAGCAAGAACAATCAAATGGAAAATAGCTCCCCGTCTATTTTCGATGTAATGAAATGTCACACTTCTCAGAAGCAAATTATAGAGAAGAAAATCTTTACGACACAGAACATGCACATTAATTTAACACACGCTGATACATGGCTATTCTACTGCAATTTGCACACTAAAGAGTTCTGAAAGAAGCTTTATCATGAACTTACATGCTATTATGCCTGTAGATGCCTGCAAAGCTGTATCTGGTGCAAAATTCATCAATTAGATTAGCACTGCTCACATCTATTTCTATTGTTTCGTCAGTGCGTTTACTTTCATTTTGGGTTAATCAAAAATCTCATGCATTATAGTAAAACAAATTGCTCCAGCTTATAAAGACATCAAGCCCTCAGGGAAAGTCTAGTGGACAAGACTCAAATGAGCTTTCTGATTTCTCAAACTTAGATTACATTAGACTTCATTTAGTAAAATAATGAATTTAGGATTTGTGTCCACATTATAAATTTGTCTCTTTTGGGTTTCAATTACCAGATACTTCATAGTGTAATGATGACATTTTTAAATGTGGATGTAGATAAATGCATTACCTACATATCAGTACACTAGTTGAGTAGAGTTAGCATCTCTTGGATACTGTTAAGATATTAGAAAAATAAAGAGGTGGTCAAAAAGATTTTGTTTATTCACTTCACTTTGTCTGCATACAAATCTCCAAAACTGAGCAAACAAGCATGCATAATCTCCTGTGCTTCATGCATGCTAAAGACACAAAGCTAAACTATGAGTTGCAGATTTGTGAAATACAGTTTGATACTTTTGGCTGATAATCAAACATAAAGGGAAACTCATTTTGGCAGTTTAAAGGAATTTTTTGAAATTGAAATAATTTGAGCTTCATGAAAAACCTGGAATATGTGCCATATTTTAATATTTTACATTTAATGTTATTTATTATTTAGTATTATTCAACCCTGGAGGGTAACGTCATATTGTTTTACCCTTATTCGTTGTGAGGTCCAAAATAATTTTGCTTTGGTAAAATCTAACATGCTCCAACCTAACCATCCTGAGAAACTGCAACAGCTTCTGTTCACCCTCACCAAACCCATTTCTTGGAGGACATGTGGGTTAATGTTGATTTGATGTGTTTTCATCCAGAGCATGGGGACAGCAGTATTAGTCAGTCCATTAGTATGCTAATAAACAGATGTGTGTTAGAGGTGCTGGTTAATAACGTTCCCCAGCGTGTTTTAAAGACGATTTCGTTACCAGCGATTACATGATTGCGCCGCGTGATTGAAATTATATGTAATTACATGAATATCACTTAGCTAGATTTCTTCTCTTGTGTTCTTTGAAGGGAACCATCACCTTAATGTGTCAAATCTGAGGGAAAAAAGATCATTATTCATTCAATTTTGACCCCATATTGTTTTATTTCCTCCTAAAATTAGGCAGAATTTCCTAGCTGTACTTTTCTTTGTTGAAAATGGAAGGTGAAATACTGCGAGTCTCCAAAAAGCACCATTATAGTGCATATGACTCATGCACCATACTTCTTCTTAGCCCGATAAATAGCTTATTGTACAGCTAAAACTAAAGCTATATTGCAAGATTTAAGCATGTTAATCCTAATTTTAAAATAACTCCTTTTTATGTTTTTTTAATGTTGGTTTTGTATGTTCAACATCTTCTTAGGTAATGCTTTTAGATGGTCACGCATGACAAAGTAAGTTTGACTGTGTTTATGACCGTGGGGCTTCAAAAACTTTTTGATACAGCGCACATCACATGGATCACTTTTATGACACATTTATGCTGCTTTTTTGCACTTTTTCGAGCTTGTCGGTATACATTTCCATCCAGTTTGTTATGTAATAGTTCAGAGAGATGACTAGCATCTTTTTGCTTTTCACAGAAGAAAGAAAATATGGTGTTGGAACTAAACTCTCAGGTACAAAACTGTCACTGTGGTGGTGCCCTAAGATACAAACAGTACAGATTTGTTACCCCTAAATGGTACATATTAGTACCTTTTTAAAATGAGACCACCCAAGAGACAGTTTTGTACCTTTTGCCTTGGACGTTTATTGGAATTTTCACACTGTTTTGCTGTAAAGAAGGTAATTAGCAATGTTGGCCTAGTTACTAAAAAAAAAAATCATTTATTACTTATTATTCTTTTCACTCCTTTCAGAAGTAATATTACGTTACTTATAAACTTTTGGTAATAGTAATTAGTTCTAATAGTTACATTACTTTTCTTTCACACCCAGCAGAAGTTATATTTGCCTATATTCAAGCTAAAAAATTTACTAACACTTTATATCTGCTTCATTGTTTCATCAAAATCCACACTGGATCGGTTATAGGTTATTACAAGTTCTCTTAGGTGATTGATAGTGATGTTTAAGTAAGTGTTATATTATTCTCATTACCGGTGTAGATCAAAGCTAATTGTAGCTAAAATGTCTCTGTTGCCTATATAGCCTATTATTTCATGATGCATGTGTCAAAAGACTTCACGTAAGACAATGTTTTGATTTTTAATTTTTAACTATAGTAATGCAGTTTACATCAGGATCAGAGGGATGTAATGCCACAACTTATTCTGCATTCAAGCCATGTCGTAGTTGCGGTAATTCTGAGATGACAACACGTGATGTTCAACTCGGTGCTGTTCATGTCCTCAGACTTGGGATTATCCTTTTCTATAGCGACAGTCAACCAAATTAACCCGCGACTGTATGAACGACTGCTCCTGGCAGCTGTAAAAATTCTGGAAATTGCTTAAATAGTATTGACAGAAATTGCTTAGAAGTTGGACTGCAAGGTATCATCAAAAAGGGAGTTCTAACCATAACAAATTACGAATGAGGTGCGTTTTTTTGTCGTCATTGATTACTGTCACTTCAGAGTACTCAGGTGTTTATGCGCATTCCTAGCTGGAACAGCATGAGGTCAAAAAAATGACAAGTTCAACTGACTGCTTTTAACTCTGTCATTTTATTTTGTTCATCCTGTTGTTCTCTCTGTGTCTCTTTCTCTGGCCCCTCAGACATTTCATTCTTGTAGTGGGTAATTTACCTCCCTCTTGAGGCTCTTCAATTGCTCCTGTCTCCTTATTAAAAGAAATCTCTGTAATACACATCACACGGTTCCTGCTGCTTTATTGATTTATTAACAGATATTAATGTTTTTGTGCCGTTGTTTCTCTTCTATTCATCATTCCCTTCCCCTTTCTTTTCCTCTTATGCTTTCTGCTCATTTTCTCATATGTTCTGCCTTTTCTTACTCTTTTCCAGTTAAATATGAACTCTGCCCCCACCTTCATGCATTTCCCAGCCAAAGGAAAGCCAAAGAGAGCAGACACCTTTGACCTTCAGAGGATTGGCTTTGCCTCTGAGCAACTGGCAAAATGGATCGCAGATCGTACTGATGTTCAGGTACATCTAAAGTTATACGAACACGATATATACAATTACAAACCATTTAATGCATTATCGTGTCACTTTAGGTGCATTTTAATGCATGCCAAATAAAAGTGTAAACACATCACTATCATAATATACGTGACTGAAAGAGCTTTTAAATGTAAAATCACTGCTGGTAAAAGCTGGGTTGAACATTTCACAGCCACATTTATTTGCTATCTGTCTCAAAGACATTTATTTTATATTTATAATTGTATCTTTTGCGTGATGCCTCAAAAGCTGTTTTTAAGAAAATTATTGTTATTTATTTTACTGCTCAGTTTGAGAAGCAGCTTTTATGCACAACATAACAGATGCCAAAAATATGAGAAAATAAATCGCAGTACACTTTTTGACTTTCATGAGTAACATCATCCCCTCTCCTGAAAATGTAACGTGTTTGACATCTCAAGACACCGAAGAAATAATTAGATAACTTTTTTAGTATATATATATATATATATATATATATATATATATATATATATATATATATATATATATATATATATATGTGTGTGTGTGTGTGTGTGTGTGTGTGTGCGTGTGTGTGCGTGTGTGTGCGTGTACACTCCTGATTTGTAATTGAGCCATCATCTCAAATAACCCATACATATGATAAAGACAATAGCTATACAAACAGTATCAGTCTCAAAAGAAAATGTGGTTTGAAAACTAAAATTGTTTAAGTGATTGTATAACTGATGCCAAAAGCTTGAAAGCATAATTTTATGTGGTCGGAGGATAAACATTTATTTGAATAAAGGATTTTTCTGTGCTTTCAACAATTGCTTTATTGGCTTCAGTATTGTTTTGTTTGGCTAGAAGAGTAAACTCCTTCCTGTTTTTTGGTAAATAAATCCATACGTCATTGTATTTCTTCATTAACAAAAAAAAAAAAGATCAGTGAGGAAAAATGTGTGTGAATGAGGGATGTGAGGGATTCACAAAGCCTACAAAGTAGAACCAAACAATGCTTTCATGTGAAAGCAGACCCAGATATGGGGTCTCCAGGAAATGGAGACAGATAACATCTGATTTCCCCATCATGTTAACATAGATTTTCCCTCCAGAGAAGCTCTCACTGAAAAATATCACCGGCACCTTAATGCGTTTACAGACGACTGCCTTGGAGCACTGGCACTAATTCAGTTGCCTTATTAAGACTCTACACCGGTTTCAGCTTTAATACTTTTGAATAAGTCACTTAAGGTATATATCACCTTTAGGGAAGGGCTGAGTTATGTTGGAGTCGATAAAAAGCTGCTTTTTTTTTTAGATTTTCCTCCGATGGAGCACTCTGATTATGAAGCACTGTGTAGATTACAGCACAGGTCATATGTCAGTTACGCTTTTCCCTCCATGAAGTTGGACTCGTTATCTTTGATTCATCTTCAATTCACATTTCTGCAAAGGCATGGAAACCTTTTGCTTGTGAAGTCTGTTCTTTTATCCTGGCTAAAGGAAAACTCTTTAAAGATCTTTATTTTTTTTTTTTTTTTTTTATAATATGACATGGCTATATTTTATTAAGTAGAAAAAGGTAGAGTGAATTAAAGTATAATAAATGCATCAAATTATTTTATAATATTTAATTGTATTATATATTTTTATTTTATCTGTAACAACTTACAATAGATTTGTCCACATTATGTAACATATTAACTAACATGAACAAACAATGAACAATTTATTACACATTTATTACACAATCTTTTAATTTCCTTGTTAATGTTAGGCAGTAAAATTACATAGTTTACAGTGCATTAACTAATGTTAACAAACACAACTTAATTTTAATAATGCATTAGAATTCTGAAATAAACATTAATAAGCCTAATTAATGCTGTAGAAGTATTGCTTATTCTTAGTTAATGTTTACTAATATTGTTAACCAATGTTAATTGATTAACCTTATTTTGAAGTGTTATCTTTTTATCTTATTTGATTTATTATGTTTTTTTATTGTGTTTTTTAGGTTGAGAAAATACAGCTATAATGGCTGCATTATTATTATCATTAATTTAATTTTATTTCATTTACAAAAAAGAGTGAATAGAAGTATATCAAAATGATGTTATATTTTAATTAAAGTAAAAAGAATGCAAATATAATTGTATATAAAGAATGTTTTATACAAATATATTTGTATATTTTTTTTATTTTATTATTATTATTTATTTATTTTCAACCTATCATACTATTACTATACCATTATCCCAATTAGCTATTAGTCTTTGTCGATCAGTCTATGCTCATTGGAGCAGTGCTCGTTCACCCCCTGGAGTAGACAGGATTATAGATGAAGTCGGCCATTTTTATCCTAGATTAATCTGATCTGATTTGGAGGCAGCAGCAGAGGCTGTAGTACACGTTTTGAAACGAAACATTAAGGCCTTGAACGACAGGCACTAAACGTGTTTACAACCCTCTGGGTCTCGCATCACACCACTCATAAATAGAGAATCCTGGGCGTCCAATGCGTCATGGACTTAGTAGCCCTCTGGGTCTACTTTTGGCCTAAGGCGAAGAAAAGACTATAAAAGGGAAGGGAGGGACCGTCAGCCTTTGCTGGAATGAATACGTTCACTAGACAATGGCAGTGTCTGAAACCTAAGGCAATTGCCTCGCTGCCAAGACAGTCAGTGACTTCCCCTGCAGTGGTTTTGAGTGAAGTTTTTCTCCTCAGAAGAGGATTCATTAAAAGTCAGATGTTCAAACCGGAACACATCTTTCAATGTAAAAATTCAAGTAGCTGAAAGCAATTTAAAAATTGACATTTATAAATTAAAGGCAGAATTTTTCATGTTTCAGACAATGCCTAGTGACTATTTTTGACTTGAGCTGCAGCGTTATGATGAAGGTTGGCCTTGAGATTTCAGTGTTTTAACAACTGAATGTTTGTCATTTTGATAGTGGAGTGAGGTTCGTGGATTTTTGTTCTTTTCTTTTTTTTTTCTCAATTTTGAAAAGACATAACTGATAACAATTGTCAAAATACTGTCACCTTATTTTTGTGTCTCAAAACCTATTTGTACTGATGGTGCATATACCAATTTCTGATAAATTCATGTCATAAAACCAATTTTACATGCATCCATTCACCAATATCTGACAAATTATTAACAAATTCATTCATTTATTTCTGTAATTATGTAAGAACTAAATAATAACATATTCTAGTGTTTATTTTAGGTCAAAATACTGGATACTGACATGCCAGAATTTATTGCCTTTACTTCATTGTTACTGTACATCCATTGTTTTCTCTCTGTCTAGATTCGGGTCTTCCGGCCACCCAACTATTCGGGTACAATCGCTCTGGCTCTTCTGGTGTCTCTGGTCGGCGGGCTCCTCTATCTGCGCAGAAACAACTTGGAGTTCATCTACAACAAGACTGGCTGGGCCATGGCTGCACTGGTGCCTAATGTTCATTATTTAGCCCTAATTCAAACAAAACTGCTGGAGCTATGCTTTGAGTTGAAATTTGGCCAGATCAAACAACAACGTATATCTTGGCAGCAGTACAACGGTCAGCTCTCTCTGGCCCTAGAACCATTCAACAACTTCAACACTTTTGCTATTGCTTTATAAGGTCCTTTAATAAAATAAAACCAGCTGACCACGGAGTAAACCTAGATTAAAATTATTTATAGAGTTTTTAAGCCATAAAAGAGTCCAATTTATTGAATCTAAACCCAAGTTGTTGCAATAAAAACAGAAGACAACAGCTCAAGGGGACAAAACAAGCTAAAGGCATAGAGTCAGTGTGCTTCTTACTACCGGAGGGCAAAATTGTACGCTGCGTCTTGCATAAAAGTTTGATTTAAAGTGTTGTGCTGTCTGTAAATTGTAGAACTTGGGCTTTCAATATTTATTCCCCAAAGTCTGAAGGTGGCTGACCTTTACTGCTCCATTGGATAAAGTTTGTTATCCACCATATTGATTATAAGGACAAGGTTTCTCTTTTTTTTTTTTTCCAGGCTATAAGATTGTAATCAATCTTTATTGCTCACTGTTTCTGTTTGTCATTCTCATCGTATCACTCAGCTAATATACTCACAATCTTTCTCTACCTTTTCTTTTCCACAGTGTGTGGTGTTTGCCATGACCTCAGGTCAGATGTGGAATCATATCCGTGGTCCTCCATATGCCCACAAGAACCCTCAAAATGGTCAGGTGGTAAGTGCTGCCCACCTTCTTGTCTCAAAACTCTGTATGTGCCGCACCACTCATCTAAACCTTTCTTGACTTGGCTGACTTTGTTTGTGTCGGTTCATTAAATGGCTATCCATCATATGAAGTTTTGATAGCCGAAAAACAAACTCGAATTCTACATGGTACCTGACCCATCCGGTGAATTCTTAAGCAATGAATCATGTGGAATATTAATTCCTACAAAGGGTATGGCCTACATTAATAAATAAAAAATACTGCACTCGGTGTAAATAGAAGAGGCGTCCAAATAGTGGTATGGAGCCAGACAGAACTACAAAAAAAAAAAACATGAGTTGGATGTCAGAGAATTGATCTGGAGGCTAGAGAACATGCATTGGTATTTTTTGCACAGACAAATTTGAATCGGCGTGACATTTTCCAATCTAAACATTCTTTCTTTCAGTCTGCTCTCCATTCCATTGTGCTTCCAATTTCACCGTTCCTAGAAATATGCGTCAACAAAATAAAGTTTAGTATCAGTATATGGCAAACAAGAAGACTCTTAGGGTGCATTTATTTGAGCAGAAAAACAGGAATCTTTTAAAATGTTATTAATATATAAAATGATGTTTTCTATTTAAAACATGATTTACAAAATGATTTACTTCTGTGATACAAAACTGAATTTCCGTCAGCCATTACTCCAGTCTAAAGTGTGTTATATAAATGATTTACTATAATTATCAATGTTGGCAACAGTTGTGCTGCCACAGTTTTTTTTTTTTTTTTTTTTGCAGACTGCAAAACTTTTTTTCAGGATTCTTTTCTGAATAAAAAATGTAAAAGAAAAGCGTCTATTCAAAACAAATGTTTGTAACAAAAAACTTTGCTATTAATTCTTATCAATTTAACAACGCCCTTGCTAAATAATTTTAAATTCTTTTGGAAAAAAAAGAAAGAATAAAAGTGTACTGACCGAACAATTGTGTATATTGTTAGAAAAAATTTCTATTTTAAATAAATAATTTTCTTAACTATTAAGCAGCGAAATACATATTAGAAAAATATCTGAAGGATCACAAGACAGTGAAGACCGGATTAATTATTTGCATCACAGGAATAAATTAGCTTTTGTATATTGTATATTAAAATAAAAAATATATCATACATCATAATAATATTTCACAATATTGTATTTTTCCTGTATTTTGGATCCAATAAATGCAGCCTTGATTAGCATAAGAAACTCCTATAAAAATGCTTATAAAAAATTGGTCTGTTTTCAAGCTTTTGACCAGTAGTAGTATATATGTATTATTATTATTATTATTTATAATAATTTATTTTCCCACATACTTTACCTTTTATGTTTCAGTTTAACATCCGAACTTAGTGTGATTAAATTATTGTGTTGTTTAAATAAAATGTTTGTTTTAAAAAACAGTGTACTCATGGCAGAAGTTTGTTATATCAGACTTTGTTAATATGGCCAAGACTTGCTGTTAATGCGTACAGTCCTGCAATATATTTGCACAGCAATCCGCAGCAGCTGCGCTCACCTGCTGTTCTGCAGCCCCCTCTTATTGGCTTCTAAGTGATCCCTCCAGTCAATAACACAATAAATCTGAAATGATTAAGGCCTTTTAATTATTAAAACATAAATAAGGAGATCAGCTTCTTTCAGTGCATAATCCTTCCCAGTCCTGCTTCATCACCGTCCTTCATTAAGCTCCACACAGGAAGTTGAAGCTGCGTTTCTTCTTCTAATAGCCCTCTGAGGCAGAGGTGAAATGAAAATGCTGATGACATGGGGAAATTAAAGTCAGTGAGGTAAGGTTGTAACATCTAACCCGTGCTATACAAAAGAAACCATTAGTGCTATTGTAAAATTATACCCTCACCGACTCGAGACCTTCAGTTAAATTTCCTTCCAAAGCCCAGTTTAAATTGACTATTAAAACTTTTCAGTTTAGAAGTAGAGCAAAAAATATGTAGGTCTTCCAGAGTAATGTCATATTAGGTAGTTTTGCAGGTATGCAAGCTATTTGAAAGAAATGTTCAAATTGTGTCTTTTATTCAATACGTCCTCAAATGTAATACATATATCTGTCACGGGTGTGGTAAGCAGGAGAGCACACAACTAGCATAAGGGTAAATAAAAGGCTTTAATCTACTCAGGGATGAAATAAACAATATAATTACAGGCAGGCAGGCAGGTAGACAGGACGAAACCACACGCACATAAAGACGAGATCGGACATACAGAACTGAAACCACAGGACTTAAATACACCAGGTAAATCACTAAATTAACTACACACAGCTGAAGACAATAAAGACAATTAACTAACGTGGGTTAAACAGAACACATGGCACACGACAAAAACAATAACAAAGTCCAAAGACGTGACAATATCATAATGTAAGAGTAAGCAATTTTAGCCTACTTTACTCAAACTGACTAGACATTCAATGAACTTTAATGTATATGAAGGAAGAAAAATCTGCTTCAAATTGGTAAAGTATCGTACACCAGAACTAGATTTATAGAGGTTTTTTAATTGTTTGTTTTTATTTTCGATTAATTTAAGGTGATTCATGTTTTTTTTTTTTTATTCAGCAAGTCTTTCATTTTGCTGCTTTGCTTTTGTATTTCAAATAAATGCATGCATTCAAATAAATATTCCTGACAAAATGTCCCCACAAGTATAGTAAAACCTGAACTTTTGACATCGGGGCCTGTGGACCCCATGACGGGGAAGAAGAATAAAAATAGTAAATTATGTTTATCTGAAAGTGTAACAATGCAAATGGGTTTTCTGTAAGGGGTAGGGTTAGGGTTCAATTAGGGGATAAGTCAGTATAAAAATAATGAAAGTCCATATAAAGTCCCCACAATTCAAAGAAGAAAAAAACGTTTGTGTGGGATGTTTATATTTACCATTTTAATAAAATGTTAACATTTTAAAATATAAATACAGTACGTAAAATGGTGTATAGTGTACACTCAAAATGCATCAACACCCAGTATGACGGTTTAACATTTAGTGACCGTTCCTGTGATACGAGTGCCCACAGACCATCTGTTTAACTGCCGTTTTTCAACATGATGTTTCTGGGAAACTACTGCAGTTTTAGCCTCCATCTGGACCTACAAGTCTTTTATGAACTGCACTTGAGGTCCTCTGGAACTCACAGTTACAAAGTTAAGATAAAGTGCAGAACCAGAAGGTATGTTGTAAAATGTGTAAAGAGACATAGCTGCATGAAAGCCACATTCAGTGATTTGGTGCAAACTATGAGTAATAATGTCAGTCTGTTATGTCTCGGAAACAAAAAGCATGAAATATGAAACATTTTATTGCATCTTGCCAGCAGAAAGCACAAGAGTTGGACAGTTTAGAGATTATACAAACATCTTTGACCACAGAATGTCTTGTTTGCCAATGAGATCAAGAATCTTAGTCTTGCAGGCTTGTTCGTTCATTTGATTTGGAGATATAAATACATTTATAATTTCACACTTAGTCCCAAAATTGAGATAAGCTTCTATAAATAGCTAGGAAAGATATCTTCCTAAATGTCTGACTTCTCTAAATAATAAAACACACTGTCTTTAGGAAAAAGACAGGGATCGAGAAGGCAGAAGACAAATGAGCAGAAAAATATCTTTTGAATGACAAGCCAGAGCCACAGAGGCTAATGTACTTAGAATTAAAAAAAAAACGTGTCTCGTTTGTTGTACAGGATCGGATGGTAAATGATGGTTCATTTATTTGGACGATGTAGATTCTGTTTGTTTTATTACTCTGCTGCTGAATCCTCTTACTCTGAGAATGTGGCCTGAAGACAGCCTTTATGAAATATTCAGGCTTGAACATTGATCCAGAGACATAAACACACCGCTAACAATGCTATGAATCCCAGACTGCAGGCAATGAACATCTACAGCGCACAACAGGAGGATTTCTGGATCTGTCGTCTTCTAATCCTCAAGCTGGACCTGAGGGGGACATTTCTATTAGTTTCAGAGAACAGTGTCAATTCGTTCGTAATGCCCCCCCCAAAAAAAAGAAAGTTAAGCAGGCAATGAGCAAGCTCTCACAGACTGCAGAACCACTCTCTGGATGTATGACATATGTCTTAATACACTAGTTTATAGTATATATAAACTTTTGTAGAACCATTATCATTAAACAGCATTAGTAAATTATAATAATTCAGCACCAAATCAGCATATTAGAATCATATGGAAAATTCAGCTTTGTCATCACAGGAATAAATTACATTCATATACATAAAATATTCTCAAATAGAATTTTTTTCCAAGCTTTTTTCACAATATTTTCCATTGTGTTGTTAATAAAAAATGAACGCGTGTATATATCAATAATTTATTTCGTGCAACTTGGCACATGTTGAATAGACAGCTTTTAATTTTTGTGACTGTTCGGGGTCACGGAGTTCAGTGGCCTGTGTCTAAAGAAATTTATACGATACTGTGTAGACTCGTATTTTATGCGACATGGCCATACATGCAATTAGCTGTTATCACTGAGAAAAATATTATTCTTTGCTAAAAGGCCTCAGCCATACACAAAACTATAGCATGTTGCTGAGATAGATTTTTGGTCATCATTTATGGCTGTGCATTGAAGTGTGAAATTAAAAAAAGTGGAAAGAGGTTGTGCAAGAGACAGTGGTTGGGGGGAAAAAACATTACCCTGATTTTCTAAACTAAACGCTACATTTGCATGAAATTATATTTCTCTTGTCAGACTCTGAAAGTGCCATTTCCACATTTTCTCCGGCTTCATCCTGCAGCCCAGAGCAAAACCCATTTAGAGAGTAGAAGGTTGTTTTGATAATGAAAGCATCTGACTGCTTACTGACGAAATGGCGAAGCAATGTGAGGTGAAGCTACACATCTACTTGTGGTTTCGCACCTTAGGACAGATCACGTACACACACACACACACACACAAACACCTTGCTGTGTTGATACTGTGGACGAATGCGCTCCAGGCCAAAAGAGCTGAAACAGTTCTCAACATTTTCATGGCTTATGCTATTAAAGGTGTATCACGGTGGATGGATGTTTTACCAACTATTAAAAAGTCCAGGTAAAAGACAGGCTTTAAATGTCACTGAAAAACTGATAGCCCTCAAAGCTAATGTGCATTTGATAAGAACAAAAACAGGCTTGGCAGCTTATTATTCTTAAACAGCTGCGTTATTTAAATGATTCACAGCAATACTTAAGTGAGTCATTAGTGACTTTTCGCTTTAAAAACATTGTTTGTCCGTTGTAAATGAGAAAGTCACTCTGCACCGAATGTTAACAGGCAGGTTGAGTGATATAAACTGCTTGACCAATCAAATTACTAGAGCGGGAAAAGGCTAATGCTCTTTTGTTTGGCCTGAACTCTTCTTTTTGTGCTATTAATTAACTTAAAAAGTTTGTCCTCAAACTTTCTTTGAGAACTCAATCACGTATATCCTCTTTCAAAGTCACCTGAGGATGCCAGTTCCTCTGTCCACATTAGCCTTGCTTCAGTTCACCATTTTCAATTCATTTCCCACAATTCCTTAATGAACTCTCGCAGCCTCTCTGTATCTACCACCAGCGAGAGGTAAATCATCTGCCCTTCCCTTCCAGCATGGTGTCACTTTTATTACATCTCTGCAAATATTTTGGCTTTGAGCTTGGATGCAACTATGCTGGGGAGTCTTTATTAACCGGATTGAACTGTGAACTGAAGCATTAAATAAATGTTGCACTTGAGGCAGAGATTTTTCAAGATCTCATCCTGACTACTGGTGGGGTTTTTTTTTGTTTTTCTTCTTCTTCTTCTTCTTCTTCTTCTTCTTCTTCTTCTTCTTCCTTCTTTCTCTGTACTCGCTGATGCAGAGGGAGTGTAGCAATAAAAATGAATCTGTATAGCAAATGGGAGCTTTAATTACAGCTGAAACAAGAGACCTGCAGAGAAGAATAATAAAGAAAGCCAAAAGGAAAATAACAAACAGGAGAAGGAAAGGCAGATTAACTACGAATTAATCTAGTTGATGCCAATCTTCCATTTTGCCAGAAGGACCTTCTGTCTGAAGAAGTTTTTATGGTTAACTTTTCCCATTTTATTTGTGGCAGCTAATGAATGGTGCATCTAAATAAACACAAAATACTTGTAGCAAAGTTTTTTTTTGTTTTTTTCCCAAATAAGCAGACCTGTTTACTTCTTTGTGTCTCATTGCTGATTCTACAGTGGTATCAGCTCAATGTCAGTCAGATCCAGTCCTGAAGATTCCAGACTGCTTTGACCTCTCGCAGCTGGTCAGTTTCCAACAAAACCTTTTTTTATCGACATTCATCCATTTCCATGGTGTGTGGTGTGATCTGTTTTTATCCAGAAACCAGAGGCATGTTGTGGACAATAGGAGGTCTATATATAGCTTATATCGTGGGGTATTGTAGTGATTTGTAAAGCATTAAGGCTAGGCTTGTGGTAGAGATGCTGGTGGATGAGAAATAGCAAGGAAATATTTAAAGGAATGTTCTGGGTTCAGCAATAATTAGGCACTTAAGTGTTCCATTGAGATACGTACAGTCAAAGTAAATGGGTCCATAAATGCGAGAGTACTACTTATTCCAAAGTCATAAACATAAACCATTATGGATGTTAATATGATTTAAGTGTGAAAACTTGCTTACTAACCTTTTCTGTCTAAAGTTGTCCAAATTATCCATTTGTACAACTTTATTACTATTTTGGTGTACCCCTAAAACACCCAAAATGATTTAGAATTACAACATTCAGTTCAAGTAATACTCAAGGTTTAATGTAAGAATATAAGTGCTTTTATTAAATTATAAGCTTCACATTTCTCCTTTCAAAGTCATCTTCTAAAGGCTTTCTTTTTTTTCAGGAACGAGTTAAAACAGTCGCTTTTCAGGCAGTTTCAGCTTAACTTGTATTGAACCCAGATTATTTCTTTAAGTCATTCTTACACTTTTTTCCCCTTGTCAGTTTTTTCTTGTTTCTGACTGTAATAATGGTCTACTCAAAAGAAGAGTTCACTCAAAAATGGTTAGCCTCAGGCACACACTGTAACATACACTGTACACGGCTGTGATGGCGAGAGTGTTGAGGTCCGGCTGACCTCTGACTCGACGTATGACGTAAGCTGCATTCGTTCTTGTAACTTCTAACTTCTCAATTTTTTTGTTACCCGTGTTTAGCATTGCTCTATCCTCATTCGTCTACTCTTTTCTGAGTTTACGCTATAAATGCATCATATGTCGAGCCAGAGGTCAGTCAGAAAGCCGGAGGTTTTAAAAATAGAAATATTTTTGTTACAAAAATCACCAGCATTACCAAGCTTGGAAGCCATGATAAATGTTTTAAAAACTCTGACTGTGTCTGTCTGAAAGACCAAAGTCATATGCACCTAGGATGCCTTGGAGGTGAGTAGATTATGGGGTAATTTTCGTTTTTGGTCACTCCAGAGTAAAAACGGCTCTAATATAATGATTCTATTTTGCTTTTTTTAATGAATTAAGATTCTTTTTGCCCCCTTAAGTTGTAGCTATGGTATACACTGCACCATGCTGATCAGCTAAACCTTACATTAAGTGTCAGTTAAGTGATAATTCCAAATAGTTTATTAACTAGCAATTAACTTATAGTCAATCATTATGAAGCAGTGAAGTAATCATGCTTGTAGCAGTAGTATGCAGTGAGTGATTTGTTGCTGTCTAACCCAGATGCCTCAGCTGGTCTGAGCGTCTAATGGCTTGTCCTATATGATGAAATCAGCACACTCTCGTCCTGTCTTCCTCGGTGCAGAGCAGCTCTTTCCTGAGCTTGTTAGGCACCACACGGTTGTGCTGAAGGGTTGCCGTTGGCTGCTGGAGTATTCGGTATCCCCCTGTCCATAAGCTTGAGAATTCTTTTGACAAGCTTGAAAACTCTTTCTCTAACTTGTGCTGGCAGGCTTATTTTACACACTCTGAAAGGCTGTTTGCCCTGCCACAACCAGCTGGACTGAAAACGGTAGAGAAAGACCGGATGAGTGTGTTTACAAGTGTTTTGAATATCCTGATTATGTGTTGATTATGTAAGCGCCAGTGTTGGAGGGAGCAGATGCATAAGAATGTTCTTGCGTTATGCGTGAAGGGCAGAATAAGGACTAAGGTGACACAGAGCGTGTTTTTGCAATTAAAAACGTGAAACACAATGCAGTTAAGAAAATTATAGTAATCATTCTGTTTTGCATTCATTATGCACACATCCTAATGTCATGCTTTTTTTCTTAGAATATTTGAGTCTTACTAAAATATTTCAGTGAAATTTTGTCTGTGTATGTATGTGTGTACATATGTATTTACATATATACATATATATATATATACATATATATATATATATATATATATATATATATATATTTTTCCGTTACACCTTTGACAGTTCGCGTTAGACATTTTATTAACTATACAAATAGACAGTAGACTGTCTGCTTATTATCTTCTAACACTTAGAAGATAATAAGCAGACAGTCTACTAATACTCTAATGACTGCTAGTTGACATTTAGTTGAAAAGTTACTGACTGTTAGTAGAACGTCTAAAGTGGACTATTAACATAAAGTGTCCCATTTTTCCAATATAATTTGCATGCCAATTCATATTTATGTGAAAACAGATCAAAATGTGGTCTTGATTTCCAGCCTTGCTTATGTTGGTGCATCTCGATTGATCCATTTATTTATTTAATAATAACTTGATAAGTCAACTATTTTTGCAATATGAAGTGTAATCAATTCAAATGATTGTCAGAGCAAATAGTCACACCCTTATAAGGACAGCTTCCGTTCCCTTCATAGTGTGCGACTGGTTCTCTGGCTGTCGGCCAGCCTGTATCCAAGTGGCTCTCAGAGCAGCCCGCTGATGAGCTTGAGCTCCAAACAAATTGATCTAAATGAAAACCACTCCACCCCAAAAAGAGAGCTCATTTCATCTACCGTTCACACAGCACCAGATGGAACAAAATTTACGCCACATACTGTACAGGACACCTACTCTTAATTTGGAAATGTCCTAGAGCGAACTGTCAACACGTTAAATCCACCATCAACATTATACACCAATACACCCCACTCTTTTAAAAGAAACGTGTCTTTAAACCAGACCGAAACTCATTGGAAGGAGTGACAGGCCTCAGGGGGACTAAAGTCATGGTGATGCCAACACTGAGCCACTGCAGGGCCAGCGCATCGCCAACACTTGAGTGAGTGGAGACGTAATACTTGATGACAGTGTAGGGGTAATGAAAGGTTGCTCCCACACTGACTAAAAATTCAATCTGCTTGCAGAAACCGCAAAGTTTCTCAAAAGCCTGATATATGCTCCCAGCTACATACTGTGCATTTAAACCTGAGTGACTGGGTTTTGCGTCCTAGCAAGTGTTCTTTTTTAATGTGGTCTTATGATGAATTACTAAGGGAAGAAAATGGCCACTGCATTTGAGCGAATGCTTCAGCTGTTGGCACGATTTAAGCAATGGTACGAAACTGATGATGCATGAAATGTCTAAAAAAAAATACCTTGACCTTTTCAGGGGCTATTTAGCAAACAAAACACAAGCGCACACACTCAAAAAGCAAGGACTCAAATGCCGATGTAAGGGCTCTTTAGCTGGCTGCCCACGGCTAAACACGCCCCGTCAATCATTTTTATACAGCCTTCCGATTGATTTTGATAATCGCTGTGCTGCCTGATACACCAGGGTGCACCTGCACAAATCTTAGCGATGGATTGTGGTACATATTCAGAGTGTGATTAAGCTTTTTTTCTGCCCACAGCTTAGCTGTAGTGTTCCAGACAAGAACCAGAAGTATTACATTCCATCTTGTTTTATCCAATTAAATTTATTTATGCAAAAGCAGACAAATGATGACACAGTGTCACAGTGAAATTAATGATGAGAACTGAACCAAAGTTTCAGTTCAAGAAAGAAATGACACAAATATTAGCTTTATCACCTCTTATTGAGTGTAAAGTGGCAGTTCTGTTACACTTTTGATTGTCTTATGCTCACCAAGATTGCATTTGTTTCATCACAATACAGTCAATTATATTACATTTATTAGTTAGTATTATTATAATTATTATCAATGATTCTTTTTTTTTCGAATTGTGATCTTTTTTCAGGATTTTTATAAATAGAGGTTCAAAAGAATGGCATTTATTAAATCTTTTGTTAAATCATTTAAGTGTTTTGTCACTTATGATCAATTTAATCCTATTGACCCCAGACATTTGACCAGTGGTGTAAATTTCATCTATTCCTATTTCTATCTTTTTTTTTCTCACGTGGATTGGTATTTTTAAGGTTATTATATTTCCAGACTCTTGTTCTTCCATAATTTCAGATAATTTGAAAGCTGTAACCCTACATCTTTAATGTAAACAGATAATTGTGGGGGGGTTTTATGCATTTTGTTTTGTTTTCCTTTCTTACAGTGCTAAGGTCTAATAATGAAAAAAAGTTTAATCTTTGAAAGTGTTTCTTCCCCTTGAGTTTTCATTATAATAATCTGTTTTTTAGAAGAAAAAAAAAGTAGTTAAAGCCCTGGCCTGGCCTGAGTTATTTTAATAATCTCTCACTTTCTTTCTTTTTTTTTTTTTAACTGTGTATTTTTTAATACCTACATGAGGGAAGGTTTTCTCTTTTTTCTTTCCCTCTCTCACGAAAGTGTTCTTTTGTGTTTTGCAAATGCTCACTGGCATCATTAAAAATAGACAGACAATTAATGGGTTCTTTGTGAATTTTGCTGAACTTCCTACTTAAGCAGTAATGTATAATTAATTCCCCACTTGTTCTCTAAACCCAAACCACTTTTTTTAACCTATTATATGATCTCTTTCTCCCCCTCTTCCTCTCTCTTCCTCTTTTTCTGCTTTGTTGACTTTTCATTTATCTCCATCACTGACTCATTCTTTTGACCTTTAATAGTAAAGCCTTAAAACAGTGAGAGGGAAAAAAAAAATGGAACAAATGATTCAAAAAGGTTACTACATCAAAACTATTAGGCGACTGTATGCCCCTGTTACAGAAAATGTATCTCTTGTGATTAAAATCACACATTATCCATCAGTGGGAGAATTTGGGTTGCTAATTTAGTCCAATATGGCAATTAAGTGTGAAATGTAAAAATTTCTCTAAAATCCACAGTGTGTGCCCGTTAGTGTATGAGGGCTGGAAACAGGAATCTAATACATTTTTACTCAGGAGGGAAAGAAATGGATTTCTCATCAAAGCTTAGACAAAGACATCCATAACGGCTTCATGTAATATCTGTTACGAAGGGCAGTTCAACACCCCAAAGACATATTAAAATCTGGTATTTTCAGCATTCAGTCATCCATGATCGTCTCCAACATCAGTCTCCAGATCTCATTTATACACTATTATGTATAAATATATCCAGAATGTGTCCAAATCGTCCCCATGCGATATTCCTCTTTAGCATCCATGAGGTTCGCGTAGCATTCCAGACGGGCTTGCGCGGATAAGTTCACGGTCTTTGTAGTAAGATTTGTTTGCCTAATTGAATAATCACAAATATTCTCAATGTCCAATTATAGTGCTGAGAACCGAACTTATTCCTCTCTACTCACACTTAGCTGCAGCTATTTTCCTGTCTGAGAAAAGGGAACACATAACGCTCAATTCATCAGATCAATTGGAAGGGCCGCAGAGAGTATTACGGTATTTTTCATTGCGACTATCGAGCACAACTGCAATTTGCAATTCGAATTTATGTCATTGCCCTAATGTGCTATGCATGTTCCTCTGGCTTTTTGAGTAAGAGCTTTGCTCTGTTTCACAGATTGAAAGCGGCATTAAAATAAGCCATTCGAGTGGAAAATGAAGGGAATAAAAAAGAAAAGGGCAAAAAAAAAAAAAAAAAAAAACAACAACCACGGTGATGAAATATGTAATGTTGTTTATTGGGAACAGTTGCTTAAGTCGTAGGGAAACGTCATTATGTCACTGATTATGAGAATTTGTTCTTTCATTCTGGGAAGAGCACGCTAAAAAGGCATCCATACTATTTGAGCTAGATAAAGAGCTATTCAGTAAGATAACTTCAAAGTGGGAGCGGATGTGATTGCTGAGACAATATTGAACCACTATGCACAGGAAGACTCATGCAATAGGTAGAATGTTCAAATAGATTTAAACATTCTAGATGCAGAATTCTTGATCAAGCTACCACTGAGAGTCTGATACTGTAGAATTTTAATTCTGAACTCAAGTCATGCACATTTCGATGTCTTACAGGTGGATTTTTTTTTGTGGGACATGGCAAAATGTATAAACCTTAGCTGAGATTAAAGAGATCGTTGACCCAGAAAAGAAAATTTTGTCGCAATTTAACAGCATGTTGTTTCAAACCAGTACGACTTTTTTTATTCTGTAAAAGACAGGAGTCTTTAAAAATGAATGTTACTGGTTGTTTTTTAAGCATGCACAATGGCTGGAGACTTTTTGTCTCTTTGTTGAACCGCCAAACCACCATGATCACATCTGTGTTATTTTACAGGGAATAACCTAAAATTTAAGCAAATATTTATTTGTGTTTGTTTTCAATACAATTAAAAAGAGAAAAGAAAAACAAACACATAAGTAAAATAACCTTACAGGACATCTGTCTCCCTCCGCTTGGCCTGAAGCAATCAGTTTGCGTTTATTAGCATGAACCACAAAAAAAAAAAGATAATTCATTTAATAAAAAAAAATTGTGATATACATATATAATTAAATCATATAATACAATTAATTTACAACCTTTATATTTAAAAAATAAGCTGCATTTGGGATCACATGTTTATCAATCATAACAAGAATATTCTTCCAAAACTTTTGAATCTCAATACACTTCCACGTATAATGGGTAACAGTTTCTCGTTTATGTTTTAATCAACTGTCAGGGATATTTGGATTAACTTGTGTAATATAACCAATGTAATATTTGTCCACATGAGCCATTTACATTGCAGTAATCTGCATCTAGTATTGACACTATAAAAATGTAAGTAAATATTGACTGAAAATCTGCCCTATTTGGACAACCAAAATTTCTATTCCCAGTTCGTGAACCAATGAGGTCAGATGAATCGACTGAATCGACTGATACAGTTCACAAAACCAGTGAAAAAATTGTTCTTTTGTAGTGCTGATCTGCTATTCAAGTTCGGACACAACCATTTAAATACAGAAGCTTTAAATTGCCTTGTTATGGATGCAAAAACAAAAATGCGAAAATCAAACCCGGTCAGATGGTTGTGATGACGGCCGAAGGTTTCCGAAGCAGTGTGCAAATGTGATTGACACAACCTGAGGCTGTATTTCTTTTTCAATGTGCAAATATTTCGGACTCCACGTGCGATGGATTAAATTGATAGTTTTTCATGTTAACTGTCTGTATTAATAATAATGTTTTTAAAAAACAAGTATTTCAAAACACTAACACTATTATTACAATCAGCTCCAGTAGACTTTTTTACAAACTAGTCACACATGAGTATTCTGGGAAACACTCTTCTCAAGAACTCAGCGGAGGAAGATAAAGCAGAATGAAGTGCTGGCACTTCTTCATGCCTTTAACCACAGAAGTACGACTGCTGATTCATTCTCCTGATGGCACTACAGTCTGTTGTTCTCTGGAGGAAATTAGTGGCATTATTGAGAATCCAGTATACCATTAGACCATTATTGAAGTGTCCCCAGGCACTGAATTTCTGTCTTTGAATTTCAAGGCTAAACCTAATGACTCACTATAGAGATCTTCACATATTCCTTTATGTACTGTATGTTGTGTGCGTGTGTGTGTGAAGCCAAGAACGTTTTTTAGGTGGTTCCTCCTTTATATTCTGTTACATTTGATATTCTCAGCACATCTTTAATTGCTTCTCATTTGCTTCACACCACCAACATTGATGTGTTCGTAGGCTAATGTGTCCTGACCTCATGCTTAGTTAAGTTATTACTGAAAAATGAATATTTTGTGATCGCACTGATTTTACCCCTGAATAAAATCATTCCTAGTTCTTTTAAACTCAATATTAATCTTTTTTTTTTTTTTTTTTTTTCACAAAGGAAAATATGACATGCCATTGTATTCCAGTGATACTGGTATTTTTTAGCAGGTTTTGTTTATTTCGCTAATTGAACAGATGCTGCATTCGAAACGAGTGTAATCATCTAATTGTAGAGAATTGTTCACATTGGCAGGGTTTAAAACAACCTCCAAGGCCAGGGCATTCATTTAACAGACAGTTCGCTTTTTAAAGTGTAGGAGTTGAATTTTAGCATGAGTCAAAAATAATGTCTTTTGAATACAAATGCATGTAGGCGGCTGTAATGATCGTATTCAGTCATGTATGCTCCTACACAAAGCACTAAATATGATGTTTGATGGTCCATTGGATGGTGACGTCAGTCTGACTGTAAAGTAGACATCTGTAACCCCAGTGCACTATTGGTACAGTGGATCTGCTCTTCAGAGCATTGCCTCAAAGCCCAGAGCAGAAGTCAACTCTGAATAAATGAACAGTGTGATGAGGATATCTGCCCACGCAATGACACCAACACTTGTCCTCACAACTACCGATTCTCGCGCTTCGTTTATTACTCCTCTTCATTCATTTCTATGATTTTCTGTGTTTAAACCTCTTGTTCATTAGTTTATGCGTGATTTAAATAAGCCATCGTATTATTGTTAGCAGGTATCAAATGAACATGCAAATGTAATGTTCAAGTTCACCCAAAATATTCAGAAAATGTACCCGTGTACCTCAGATTATGCAAGATGTAGTTTGTTTGTTCCTCAGAACGGATTTGGAGAAATTTGTCAATACATTTCTCGATCGTCGGTGGATCATCTGCAGTGAATGGGTACCGTCAGAAATTATAAAAACATCTCGATAGTCCACAAGTTATCAGAAAAACTCAGTCTATCAACGTCCTGTGAAGTTAAAAAAGCTTAATATGCATACGAAACAAAACAATGTATGGCCAAATGCAAGCCCATAATCTATAATAATGTTTCCTACGGTGAAAAGCTCCGTTACCTGTTGTTCTCTTACATTAATAATCACCGGATATGTTCAGAAACGTTTTTAGCGTGTATTTTTCTCCTGATTCAGACCATTTTTTTCACTAGAGAAATGGATATAATATCTCTCTCTCTCTCTCTCTCTCTCTCTCTCTCTCTCTCTCTATATATATATATATATATATATATATATATATATATATATATATATATATATATATATTTTTTTTTTTTTTTTTTTTTGTGATGGCTGACGGCATCTATTCACTGCGCATGTGTTATGTAATGGTATATTTCTCAAAGTTTTTCACTACATTTTAATCACTGTTCCTTTAAGGCTATACGTTGACTGTTTAACTTAAATCTTAAAATGTATAAAATATATTAAATGCATGAAATATTTAAACTTATAAAATAAAGTGTTACTCAGTACTTATATTGAAAACATGGCCTCTCACTGCCTTAAAAATAAAAATGAATCAAAAAATAAATAAATAAAATTTTACAAAAACAATACAATAATAATTATACGAAGAAAAATGAGCGAATAATAAATGAATAACTAAAAATACTTGCGGGTGTTTTAGAAAAGTAGCAAATGGCTGTTTTTAAATTGCAAATGCCCAATGTCAGGTACTCCAGCTGAATAATACAGTTGTGTCTCTTGTGTTAGTGCTGAAAGTGCTTCTAAATGGTGGTTTCTTTCATATGAAAATATGCAGCAGTATGGCTGTGTTTAAATGTTAGCAGATGCGTTAACCCAGAGGCGACAGGTGACATGACAGTGATAAATGCACTGGCCTATTTGCTCATATCTTCTTCTTAATGGCTCCCTCTTTTCCACAATCCCCCCTATCTTTTTCTTGTTCTCTACAAGAAATGCTGCAAGTGACAACAGCTGCTGATGGCAGTGTTTAGTTCTTCAATACTTTATTGCTGCGTTCAAGTCGACTATTGACTTTTTTATTTAGTGTCACACTGAACATAGAAAACATTCAATATTTTGTCTTCAGTAGTGATTCCTACTCAAATCTATCATATCAAAGGTTTCTGTCGGATATATTTTAATCAAAGAATACATGAATGTTTTCAGTCTTCATTCAAAATAATGAAATTCAGTGACATATTTCAGCGATGGTATCTAGGTGGTCCCTAGATAGGATTTTATGACGAAATAAATAAATAATCCCCTGAACTATAAGATAGTGCGCGTTGTTCTTTAAGAATGTGTTCATCTCACCTTGAAATTAGTTTTTCAGACTATAAGGTAATCTAATATATCGCTTTATACCCTCTATTTAAATATGTAACCTCAGTAGAAAGAGTGAATGCATTAGGTTTCTAAAGTTTTGAAATCTGAAGCTTTAAAGATTATATACGTTAAAATGGTTCAGTTTAAAAAATGTTTTTCCCAAACTGTGATTTTATTCTTTCCTGTCAAACACATAAAAAAAGATTTGAAAAAATTTGGTTTTTGAGAAGTTTCTGCCAAAATCAGCATTGTATCTGGTGGGTTTTGAAAAGCCAATTTAATGCGCTGGTGGAGCGCATTAAATACACAGAACCCTAGATCACAAATAAGCTACGCAATATCGCATACATAATCAGATGAAACGCATTCGATTGCGTAGCTTGTCAGTGCGTGTGTTTTTATTAACGCCATTAATGTTTTAAATAAATGAATATAACGTGGCAAAGATATATATAAGGTTGTTCATGTTCTTGTTCATGATGAAGTTTTCTTTTCTTGTTGTAACTAATCTATATCATTATCAAGATGACCTGTTGAATTCATTTTGGGAGCTAGGACTGATTGAATGTATTTTTAGTCCAGTGCCTGTATATAAGATTAGCATCGACCAAGTTCAGAGGCTGTCATATGTGCATCAACTTCCAGTGTTGTGTATTTTCAACAGTTTCAATATGAAAAATAACTTTATATTGATTTTTAATGGATTTATTTCATTTTGGGGAAAATTAATAGAATTGTTCATGTTATTATAACCTAAAGATACTATGTAAAAGTTTGAAATAGAAAATAGTGGTTTTCATCTTGCCACTTTCTTGCTAAAGAAAACACATTTGTACTCAAATGAATCTAAATAGTTTTATAGGAACCATTTTGGAGCCAGACTCTTAATTTAGACTTAGGTTGGTAAGCCTAAACCTTGGTTCTTTAAACAAATCTATTGCCTGACTGTAGAACATTCTGCAAAATTTATATATATATGTTTCGCATAAAAAGAGGAAAAACAGAGTTTGGAATGATGCTAGGTTGATTATATTGATGATAAAACTATTAGTTCTCCCAGTTTTTGAATCCTCTTTAAAGCAATTCACTGGCAGGTTTCATCTATCAAAATGTGAAGTCTGAGAAGTTTTAGAAAGCTTTCAAGCCTGCAAACTTCAGGTTTTCATTGAAGCTGCATCAACTCTGCACCGTTCCTGCGCATTCATCTAGCACAGATAAATGAAGGTCTTGTTTATGCTATATCTAGAGTGTTTTTTCTCCAGAGAGCAAGTGATGCTATTATGACTTGATGTGTTAGAGTGCTTCGGTGCTCTTTTCATTGACCCATTGAAGCTCTTGTCACTTCTTCTCAAGTTTTCTTTTGATTTTATCCTAGATTATCCCTTCATCTTTCCATGCATCTGCTTTGACCTTATGGATTTTTTCCTTGTCTTTTGGCTTTTCTATCTGACCTTTTCCCTTTTAAGAATCATGTTTTTATTTATTTATTTGCTTTTAAATACAAAGTCAGTGGTGGTGTGTGTGGTTTGTGTTTTTGCATTTGCAGTATGATCTAAACAATAAAGCACTGCTTATCATAGAGCCATAATATAGACGTGATACAGTGATACAGCTGTGTGAAAGCAGAGCTTGAAAGGTCTATTGTCTGCTTGTTTGTCATCGTATTATTACTCTTTTTTGTCTGTCTTTTTCAGAGTTATATCCACGGCAGCAGTCAAGCGCAGTTTGTGGCTGAATCCCACATTATTCTTCTGTTGAATATCCTTTCACAATAAAACCTCTTTCTGCGCAATGGACCTGTCACTTTGTTCTGTTGACGATGTGAACCGTAATAACCCACTAACTTCATACAGATCTGTTTTTGTTCTGGTAACGTTTCAAAATGTAGGATGTGCCACTGTACGTTTTTCCACAGCCTTTTCAATGCAGGTAAATGTTACTTATTTGTTTGTTTACTCTGTGATTAGATATAATTGGGGGAAAATTGGAAAAATGAATGCTAATCTTGTCAACAAATTTACTGATGAATATTTTAGTTGACAAAGGTTATTTCTTGAATGCGAATGAAAATAATCATTTTTATTTGCATGTAGGGCTGAAAAACATAAAAACACAGAAATACAGTGTTGTATTCTTAACTATACGCCTGCTGTTCCAAATTTGAGTTGAGTAGGATTTATTCATTTATGTATTGATGTATGTACTGTATGTATTTATTATTTATGAGGAAAGAAAGTTGAAACAATGTTACTGTTTCAAATTAGTATTATTATTTAAATAATATATTTCTTTATAAAATAGCAAAGATTTAAATTGTAATAGCATTTCGCCATATTACTGTTTTTTTTTTTTTCATTCAAGAAGAGACTTCATTCAAAAACATTACAAAATCCTGCTGAAAGTGTTGCATTTGGTTTGAACATATACATTTTGGCATTTCAAAACGTCAGACAGTAGTAGATGTTTTTGCCATGTCTGTTCGTCTGTGGTTTAAAAATCTTGCTTGAAATCTTCTCACACATGTGTTTATCCTTAGAAACACCCTGCTCACAATTGCTCACCTGGCCATGTTGGGTATGTCCTCCCGAGTGTCGCTCTCCGCGTGAACTTCCTCTGTAATTACGTGGGTTTGTTGACTGTGCCTGATGGGTACAGAGTGAGCAGACAGGCACAGACCCTCTGCTGCCGTCTGGCTCGGCTGCTGGAGGAGAGGGGAGCTTCTGGCTGCTGGCAGAACACCTCATGTTCGTCTGTCTTCCTCTCACCGACACCTAGCTTTCCCCCAGGCTAGAGAAGACCTCCCAGCTGAGTGAAGTGTGCTCAGAGTTGAAGAGTGTCTCGTTTCCATTGTGTTCACAGTAATTGAAATTTCCAGTTGTGCTAAAGCTACGCTTTGCCAGACCAATCAGTAATTTTACAGGTACCCTGTAAGCACTGTATCAGGTCCTAAGTGTTTATTCTGCAAACCAGCCAGTACTTTCTTTGACTTCCATCTCAGATGCGGCCATCACCATGGGAATGGTCCTTCTGAATGAAGCCGCCACCTCTAAGGGAGACGTGGGCAAACGAAGGAGTGAGTTTGTTACGTTTCTATTTATTTCTCTCACGTTATTACTCATGGTAAGGTTTTTACAAAAATCGTAACTTTTAGTAATGAAGCTCACAATATACATGTATACTGTATATCATTGAAGGAGGGACCATAACCATATCTAGGAACCAGAGTATTTTAGAGACTATTTTAATATGATTGTAAATTCCCAGATGTAACTTTAGGCATTTTTATACCACCAGTTAATTTATTTAATATAAGTTAAATTAAAAACAAAAAACGGATTCAGCAATTAGACACATTAAATACCTCAAAGGTGACAGTAAATGCATTTTTAATACAGTATTACAAAAATGTTTTATTTCAAATCTGAGCAACAAATCAGCATATTATTCTTAATTGTTGTTATTAACACATATTCAGATTTTTATTTTGTTTTATATCATTTTTATTTAGCAATTGGAAAGACAAAGGAGTTGGTAATTTCATTCCCAAAAAAATTTAATTTTTTAAACTGTCATTTCCAACACAAAATATCAGTTGAGATGTGGTAAAATGACACTAAAAAGGAAATTGTATGTCTACTGTTGGATATCAAATTAAACAAACTAGCGAGAGTGTGAACAGTGCTTTTAAGAGAGTTTTCTTGAAGTCCATAGTTAAATAAACACCAAATAAATGGCCTGCCACCCACAACCATAGCTTTAAGCCTTCCAAGGGCAAGCAGCACTCAAACAGTGTAAAAAATCTAGTTTCTTTCTATGGCTCTGTCAAAAAGAGCATTTTGAATATGCTGAAAAAGCATCAATTAGATGTGTGCTTTTCACAGTCATGGTTTCAGTGTTCTTTAAGAGGCATAAAAGCATCAAAAGCAGCATAATTTTCCATTTTTGCATATTGATATTGTGTGTTTTATTGTGTTGTGTTTTCAAGTGTGTGTTCGGCTGCTGATAACTGTGAGCATGAGTATGCGTTTTGCATACAGTATGTGTGTGTGGCCTGGTATCACCTCCTGCTCGAGTCTCTGTCCCACTTACAAGTTTTCGTTACATGATCTTTTTTTTTTTTTTTTCATCTGAGCTTCTCACATCAAACCCGTTCCCTTTCCCCCTACTGCAGTGCTTCTCAGGGGTTCCCATAAAGACAAGCATCGCTTCCAGACTCTGATAGATGAATAGCTTTCCATGTATTATCACTGCATTAGCTGTGGAGACCACTTAATGTGATGGCCTCCGTCCCACCTCCAAAGAGTCATCCCCAGCTTTGATATGCTAATGGATTGAATTATGGGTAATATGTAAATGCTGAGTTATGTAAATGATGAGTTATTTTTGGCTTGGTTTCAAACTCACCTCCATGACAAACAAGGGGAGTGCTTTTTGTTACTGATTTTAGACTGCTCTGAAAAAGACGCACGCTCTTTATGCAGTACGCTGGGAGACAAATGCTTGTAATTACTGTATGTGTGTGTCAGCATAAGGGTATAATTGTGGTAATTGCAATTTGTGTTTGTGTGGGTGATCATGTGTAAGGCAGGAATTTCAGCAGTCATGAATACGTATCTCCATTTAAATGTGGTGCACACATTGTTTTTAACCCTACTTGTGTTAGTAACTCATGCTAAATACCACTCAAAATACACAGACCGGTTTTAATTGAGCTGGAAATGGATTCAATGCTGATTTAGAATTATTCAGTTTGTTTTGCACGGAATTACCTAATTAAACCTACGCAAATAGTGAATGTAATTAGTGTGTCTTAGGGTGCATTCTTCTTATGAAACAATGAAACAGTGCTATCCACATATAGGTTTAAATCTGCACTACGTAAAAATAGTTTACAGTACGTTTTTATATTAAACATGGTTTAGGATCGCTGGTAAATTTCACAACTAATTACAATGAAATTGAAATTTTGACCACAGCTCGAAATATTATTCCTTCAAAAATTCCTCAAAACTCATTTTTGGATTACATGTTACTTTTAGTTTCTAAAGTGCCCCTAATATAGATTGAAAATTAGCGTTCATGCAGCGAGTAACACAGCTCTAAGTGAATGAAAATCTGAAAGTGTATAAAGTTGTTGTCTCTCAAAAGAAAGAGTCGACTCTGAATTATTTAAATGACTTGTTTTTTTTAAAAAACAGTCTCAAGCCGTTTTATGTTGACGTCAAAAACAATCATTAGCAAATTGCCTGCCCACTTTTCTCGTTTGTCCGAATCGTTCTTTGCCACTAGGTGCCACTTTTGAAACGTTAAAAGCTTATAAACACTGCTTTAAATGAGAAGTAAAAGTAATTAAACAAATTGTTTGAGTGTCATTGAACAAATAAGGTAAAAATGCCATATCATGGTTTTTTGACCATGCATACATGTCAACCTATTATTGGAGACTCCCATAACCTAATCATAACCCATAATAGGTGCACTTTAAATAATGTGTTGTTATCTCCATAATGAACTTTTTTTTTATTTACATTTTGCAGATTATTATCTGTTGATTTTGATAATAGGCGGCATTCCTAAAATATAACTTACATCTCTATTTATGTTGGCATAATAAAATGAAAATCTAGTTAACTGTAACTTTTTACCGTGTTGTGCAACATATAAAACATGTGCATTTTTATCACTTCGGTTTGTAATTCCTCCTTTTGTCCCCTTTTTTTCAGACAGCTGAATTGGATATTTGGATTTCATTACTGAAATCGGATCGCATATACAGAAATGCTTCTAAATTGTATCAAAAGCGAGTGAATCAAGAATCAGTTTGATTGGCAGCCCAAAAACTCAGAGCTTTAATCTATAGCTGACTCCATAGATGGTGTCACATTATGGGATTGTAATGCATTAGCAATGTTTAAAGCAGATCTGATGTGGCATTTCATTAATTCACAACCAAAGCCTAAATCCTACAGTAAGCTCTGGTATTTCCTTTAGGAAATGCAAATCTAAGGTTCTGCAGTAAGATGTTTTTTATATAAGATTAGACTTGATCTAGACAGGTGGATGTTTTAAAATGATTCATATCCTTCATAAAGCTCACATTAGCGGGTGTTTTAGCGACACGCACCTTCTTGACTTCCTCTCTCCAGAGGTTGTGTCTCACGTTTTCCCCTATGCCACCCAAATTTGCAGTGGCCATCATCCGCCATGCCAGAGCCGTGGTTCAGAGGTCAGAGGTCACGTTAGCGCAGCGGATAATTAAACCGGTGGTGGCACCTCGTCTCCCCAGCACTGGGCTTTTCTTACACCTGTCACTGTTAATTGACCATTATGCATATATGAATCTACATTATTATAATCTCATCAGTCAGCCTCAGAAAGGTTCGGTGTGGCGAGAGGTCATTTTACAGAGAAAGAGACTGAAGGATGAATAGATTATGTGTATCTTGAAGCGCTTCCCTCGGGGTGTGAGAGGAGGAGGAAGACCCTGAAGCTGAGGCAGATGTTTGCTCTGTAGGCATTGCTGGCTGACCCTCTGTCAGCCACTGGAGGTACATGAGACGGGCACACTGACTAATTTATGTGATGGGGTTAAAGTAATAAGTTCTGACTGATGAGATATGTGCGTGTGTGTCATGCAAAGGCATGCATATATATGCTTGTGCTTTTGAGCGCATGTCACAGAGATGAAGTTACTCACAAGGATATGGTGTCTGAACTAATCTGTGTTCACTTCGGTCTTGTGCTCTTTTTTAATTTATGTTAGGGGTTGGCCTTACCTTTGTTATGTCATCTCTTGGGCTCTATTGTAATTTCTTAGATTTATATAATATACATTGCTTTTTTTCTCATTTGAAAGTATTATCTAGCTCAGATTAGCCTCACAGGAAACACTGAGTACTTAACGTCTCACAAGATGCTGTAAGGTACTGTGCAGATCTCAAATAAACAATGTCAAGATATTATTTAATCCATTATAAATAAAGTTGATTTAATACGTAAATATCATAATGCATTACAATTATTATTACATATTATAAATACGGGCTTCATAGATAGCGTTAAAGAAATTATTTATTCAAGTTATATATTAATTTAAGCGTCTTTAATGGCACTTTTTAGCTACTTATTTCATACTTTCTGCCTTCTTCTTGATTTAAAAGCATATCTATAACAAAGGAGATTTAAAGGCTCAGTTTTTATTTTAACAGAAAAAAAATAAACAAACACATTTTTTTTATGAAATTGCAGGGGTTTGTTTTGTTGTTTTTTTCATTTATCAAGCGTATAGTTGTACTGTTTCATTTTTTGCATCTTAAAAAATGTATTTCTGTGTTCTGTTCTGTGTTTAAATAAGCCTTTACATCTCCTTCGTAAATGCTTTACAAGGTATAAATAGTCCTCACTTTAGATGAGCTCACAAAAATAGATGGATGGCAACTACTGAATGTTTTATTACTACCTGACTTAATCATGAACAAGAGCAGGAACATGTGTTAATAAAGCATTTATTAACACACTGAGCAACCATCATCGTGTGTCTAAATAATATGATTTAATAATGTACATTTAAGTAAATTATTAATCATTTACTTGGATTTTCCAAATTATCTTATTAAACACTCGCAACTCCAAAATAAATGGTTTGTAAATAACGTAATAATTTAGAAACAATAAACTGATTATTAATAAAGTATAAAAAAAACTACAATTATTAAACATTATATATATGCTCAAGAAGAAGGCATTTATAAATGCACTTGTAAACTGCTTACTAATGTATAATAATTTTGGAACAATGCCTTATCAAGCATGAACTGATGATTCATAGGGTGTAATTATTATAGTGTTACCTTTATTTCAAATGGTTTTGCTGCAAAGCTCATTTACATGTGGAAATATGAAAACACTTTGCCTATATATCAATATTTATAACAATGCATTTTCATTGAAAATACAGTAGGTTACAAAATATCCCAATTTACTATTGCTGAAGTCTACTGTAGCTTAAACCTAATTGGTTCTTGGTTAATAAACATTTCGAACAGTGTCAGGTGTCATACAGAAACTATACTGTAATGTAGAACCTTAATCCTGTAAGGTTTGTTTGTTTGGCGTTTTACACCATGTACAGCAGATCTTATTCTTTATGCATGTACAAAAGCATTTGCTGATAATAAATGGTGAAGCTATAGGACTAACAGCACAATCGCATTGATGGATCACATCAAGGCAGTCAGCTTGTATGCAGGTCCTTACCTATCAGAAAAAAATAAATACTGTTTGCACCAGTCATAACAATACACTGTAAAATGCTTGAGTAATGCAACACTTTGTGAGACTATAATAGAAATTGACTTTTTTTTTCAACGGGGTTAGAAAAGTCGACCTAAATGCAGAAAAATCCTATCCACTGCCTGTCTGTTTTTGTTTTGCTCAGTACACAAAATACTCAATCACTGAAAGAGCTCCGATAATTAAACTAATATTCAAGTTAAGTACAATTTAAGTGTGTAATTATAGAGGAACTGATTGTTTTCAAGCAGCTCCCGAATCTATCACTGGTCAGATAAACAGATAGCCCCGCCCCAAAACTTGCACCATTGGTTCAAACAGCAGATGGCAATTAGTCACTAGATGTCTGTGGCAGACCGTGGTTGCTTCATAGACTTTTAAGTACATGTCTGTCAACAACTTACTGTTTACAATTTAAGTAGCCGACATTATTGAGCCAATTTTTATTTTTGTGCTACAGATGCTCTTGCTAGAATTTAGCTCAGGATATTCTTTAACATGCATTCATAAAGAATATTAATGCATTTGGGACACACAGTTTAGAGGGAATAGCCCATTATGCAGCATTAAATGCATTTGCAAAGAAAGTAGATGGAGTATCTTATTAGGCTCATCATCATAAAAATGATATTTAATACATAGCCAAAGGCAAACTATTGTATGCAGTGCCATTAGGGAGAAAATAAAACACTCCCTAGTAAAAACTAGTGCAAAAGCTAGCGAAGAGTGACAGTTTCGATGTTTTGCAACACAAAAGTTATGAATGATTAGTTCAAGAGGCAGATGTGTATTCAAAGGATAAAAACAAGGTGAAAGGGTGTGCTTTCAAACTGTTCACAACAGGAGGCCTATCTGCTGGATTTGCAATAGATAGGTGGTCCAGATGTTTGGCATGTGTTAATAAAAATGCTGCAGTGTAACAAACTGTATGTTACCATGATAAACATATCAGTTCAGATCAGATCAACAACCAAAACTTATATGCGTGCAAATCTTATTTTTCATGGAGTATTAATTTACACCAGTGGTCCTTTTTTAAACCCAAGCTCATTCACCTCGGCCTTTAAAAAAACATATCTATCTATTTAACTCTCTTGGGTCTGAGGGTGTTTTGGGGGTCTGGAGAAGTTTTGACATGCCCTGACATTTGTGCTTTTTTCAGTTGCTCAAAATATAGAAATGGCTTAAGTCTATTAACACTGTAACCGCAAACTGAAAAAAATGACCACAAACTGGGCTACAATAATATGTTAGCAGCGCTGATAAAGACAACCAAGAATGCACTTCCAATGCATTTTATTAAGCATTTTATTTAGTGATGCATAGTTTATCCAAAAATATAAGTTCTATCACTACTTATGTCATTCCAAACCTGTGTGGAACCCAGTAGATATTTTAGTGTCTAAACCAACATTGGATCCCGTTGACTTTGTCCCATTCTAAAGCCAAAAATAAGTCCTTTGGTATAATTTGGGACCTTTCTCACTTTTACTTCTGTCTAAAAGAGTAAGTACATTTGCAAGGCTGCAAAATAAACCTCTGGTGACTTAAAATGTTAATTGCTACTCTGCAGAATAAGAATACTTGCACAGTGAGTGGTTGATCAAACCCAGCGGTCGTCATGGAAACACACTGACTCGAAGCATTTAAAATAAGAAGATGCCAAATGAAGACTGTCAGAGTAGCGACGCTTAGTTTCAAACCCCACTTTCCCCTCCAAAACATTTACGGCAAGCTGCTCCATGCAGTTGTAGGAAAGTCAGCCAAATGTGATTGCACCAGTGCTCCGTTATTCCGCAACATCACATTAGTTACCCTGCAACACGGACGACCCTGAAAATAAATGTTTAACAGCTTTTAAATGTCACATCTCAGTTAGTCATGTTTGTCATTTTTGCACAATGCAGAGTCCTTTTTGCGGCTACTATGGCGTGTCTTCTGGGAAAGCTTGTGTAACGTGTCAGGGAAATGATAATAGGCTCGAGAACATCAAGGTCTCAGAGTAAACGCTGTCGCATGAAGCCTTGAAAACAAGTCTTCGGGGAAGTTCAGTAGATACTGAAACTTTAAATTAAAAGCTCGGTGTGTGTGTATTCTGAGGGTGTGATCCCAGGATAAGAGGGTGTTTCTGGATGACTAATCTAGAGAGGAACAGTGCTGGCGGTGTGGTGTAATTGGAGGTGCCCCTCTTTTGAGGAGGTTAACACACTTTGATTAAGCTCTGATTAGCTTCTCATTCAGCTAAACAGCAGCTGCCACTGCTTCACTCTTTAATATGTTTACTACTTACACGCTGACTTCTCCCACGCACACACAGCCTTTTGGGAGCCATATTGTGCTTTTAAAGAACCCATAACTTTCTTCTCTATACCCCAAACAAAAAAATCTACGAAATAATGTAAACACCTGGGAAATGATCATTTAAGGTGATTTACCGCAACTTGCCTTTAATACAAGTTCTTAGAATATACAATTTCTGAGTAGTCTCCGGTTAAAGGTTGTCTAGCAGAACATCTGCCAGTTGCATTAGAGTTGGAGGAGGGAATCTGCATCCTACTCTTCTCTCCAAAAATGTCCATGGTGGTTTGATCAAATTGAAGTGATTTATCTGGCCTGTTTATCTTTGTGCTTCAGTTGTTTAGGTTTTATTATCATGAGACCATCTATTTTTGCGTTTTAGCATTGGTGTCTGACTCTGACAATTCACCCATTCAACACATCTCATATTGATATAGAAAAGATAGGCCCGGTTTCACAGACAGGGTGTAGGTTAAGCCAGAATTATGCCATAGTAGAGTTAGGACATTTAAGTGTCTTTTATGAATATGCCTTAGATAAAACCATAACTGTATCTTAAGGCAAAACAATGAATCTGACCAATTTTAAGACCACTCAGTACAAGTTTCGTTCAGTTGAAATAGCCCAGACAAGCAGTTTAGTCCGAGTCTGAAGTCTTGTCTATAAAACCAGTGGATAGACAAAAATATATAACAAATAAGGTAACACTTGGGAACGTTAGGTAACATTACACAAATTTAACTAGCTGCTTATTAGCATGTATTACTAGTATATTTGCTGTTTATTAGTTTTTACGTAGCATAGAGTAACGCTTTATTTTGCATGACCATATTGTAAATCCATTAAATTAGTTTACTGAGGGAAAACCATTAGTTAATAGTGAATATATATATTACAAAAAGAAGTGTTACCAAAAGTTTTTCTTAGATTTTTCTTTAATGTGCCACAAATCAAGCACCAGAATTTTATCTGAATGTTTACTGCCTGTATACCGTTGCTTGCATACCTTTTTAGCCCATAACTGAAGAACGAAAATAACTTTAGCAAGAACCCTTGGGAATATCAGGGCATTGGGAGTAAGGGATCAATACGTTTTCCATTTTCATATTTTTTTGAAATCTTATAAAAACATCTTGTAATATCTTCTTCATATGAACAGCTCGTCAAATTGATATTTGAAAATTTTACATTTGATGAACTTCAATGGATCTGGAAAACAAAACACATACAATGCCAATTGCATTCTATAAACTTGTTAAGATGTTAAATTCTCTGGATGCATGCAATATTATAGATTATTTTATTTTTCTTGATGAAATCTCTTATCTCTCTCTCTCTCTCTCTCTCTCTCTCTCTCTCTCTCTCTCTCTCTCTCTCTCTCTCTCTTCTCTCTCTCTCTTCAAGTGCAATGTTTATGGCTTCACATAATGTGATTCAGCAGGTTATCAAATTTTGGACACTATCTCATCTAAGGGACAAAGCAGCTTACTCGGCATGTTTTCTAAGCATTTAAGTAGCGATTATTGTTTCATTCATTAGTAATGGCTTAATTTAAGATGGCTGTTTGGGATTAGCTCTTAGATCAAAGTTCATGAAAAGCGATTTTCACCAATGCCTTAATCCCATTATAGAATAGCATTGTAGCATACTAATTAAGTTTCATCAATGTAAGCATTATTCAGCTCATTAAGAGAGTGACACTCACTGTGCTTTTGTTTTTCTGTTTTTACAGTTATCTGTCTTGTTGGACTTGGTTTAGTGGTGTTCTTCTTTAGCTTTCTTCTGTCCATCTTCAGATCAAAATATCATGGTTATCCTTACAGGTAAGCATTTTCTTTAGGTAAGATCTATGACTGTTAAAACTCACTCTTGTAGCACTGAATTTGTTATTTATATAACAAATTATATATATATATATATATATATATATATATATATATATATATATATATATATATATATATATATATATATATATATATATATATATTCAACTTGCAATTTGTTTTATATATATTCAACTTGCTCCACAAACTTTGGGCATTTGTAATAAATAATATATATGTATTTATTTTTTTTTATTATTTTCAGCTGTCAACTCTTGTTCAAAGTTTGTTAAGCAAGTTGAATCAAGGATATGTTACTATATAGTCAGTGTTTGGAGAAAAGAAAAGCCATCAAAGTCTTCACAAGTTTCACTGAATGAAAAATGAGTCAGTAAATAGAAGTAGGCATGAATGTTTTGTTTACATAAGATTCCTTTAAAAGCACTGAGATATATTCTAACTGGAACATCCCTTTTACTTGATGTAGTGTTCATGTACATCAGCCTAGGCAGAACACTAGCTAATGAATCAAATAGAATGCATTTAAATGTACAGCAACTGTGGTTGCAACAGACTCCAGCGAATGACCTTTTTTAGTCTAAAGAAATCTTTTCATAATGATTAGATGAAATCACTTCCAGTCAGCGAACATTTCATCTTTGACACTCTTCTTTTTTTTCCATCTCACTATTTTTCAGCTTCCTGATTAAATAAGATCATGTCATGGAAGAAAAAAGCTGCCATTCTTCTGGAGCTCTGCGTATGAATTCGACTACAGTTTGACTGTAACGCACTGCATGTGTGACCTAAGATAAATAAACTAATCTATTACCCACTGCCGTGAACTGTCTAAAAGGCTGTGTGTATCAATTGAAGGCAAATGAAATGATTTCTTGCCTATATGACCAGTTTTTTAATTGCAAATTGAGTCCTGAAGGTTTTGTGGGAAGAAAAGCGTACATGTGCATGAGAGTGTATTCATCTGTGTGTGTGTGTGTGTGTGTGTGTGTGTGTGTGTGTGTGTGTGTGTGTGTGTGTGTGTGGCTGTTATTTGTTATTGCCATTTATGATACCTCTCTTGAGGCCGTTGTGCACGCCTCAGCAGATTGTGTCCTCTTTTTGTCCCCTTCAGTTAATTTTTTTTTCTCCTTATCACTCGCTTTCTTCCCTTCTCTCTCTCTTTTCAAATCTGTGAAGGAATATTCAAATATTAGATTTTTTCCCTTTTTATTTTGGGCAGGTCGTGAAAGGGATTTATAATCTTCTTTATTAAAACCAACTCGGCTACCACCGATCCAATTAAATTCGTTCCAATATCAGAACTAACATATTTATTTAACTTCAAACAAGAGAACTGGGTGATAACGTCCATGACATTTTTCTCGGAAGCAAAGATTTCCTTAAAGGATGTAATCTAAATTAGCTGTCATCATAGACAATAATGTCAACCCAACTGAAGCTTCTAATACACATTTATTGCTGCATCTACTTCATTAAAACTTTTTTCTGTTTGTTTTATTGGTTGTCAAAAAGCGTTTAATTAGTGCTTGTAAGCTTCAAATAATTTATCTCACCGTTTGACGTCTATAACGCGGCATAATTTAGCCACCTAAGAAGCCTTTTTGTGTTAAGAGCGAAAATGTGTTTACTTTAAATGTGCTAATACTATACTTAAATCTCAATTAATAAAATAAATTAGTTGAGCATAGTGATCAAAACATTAAAAATGTTTGCTAATGCACATGGCGTGCGGGTTCTATTTTCGAAAATCGATTTAATAGAGAAATGATTATTTGTGTGCGTTGATAATGATTTATAATCCACAGAAATTCCATTTTTCATGTGCCACGCAAACGTAAGCGCATGGCGCCGCACAGCTAGACATTATAGTGATGATGGCAGCGCTGTTGTTGACGCTCAGTTGAATTAGTAGCTTCAAGCAAATATGAAAAGAGGGTATTTGGCATCAAATCAGAACCAACAGCAGCATTACAATTGAGAAAATTCAAGCTGGCAGTAATTCCTCTTTAGCTGTCGAAGGACATTAACGGCCACCACTCCATCCTTCATTTGAGTAGAGAAGAGATGGCAATTCAATTTGTACTTTTTTTTTCTCCCTCTCTTTTCTTTTTCTTCCCTTTGCTAATGCCTTTAAGCAACTCCAGCTCCCCGTTCCCTTAGTGTCTTTCTCCATTTGTTGGCCCTGTGTACTTCAAAGGATGGATTTTGAAGCTATTTGAACAGACAGAAGACAAAGGTAACTAGTACAGAGCGAGTGGACACATCAACGCATGCAGGTTAAGCGGATGTTTCCGCTGATGACGGGAAGCTTTAACGAGGTGTGATGCAAGTTTACAGTGTCAAATCATTTTTCCGTCCTCTTATGAGCTATTTTTGTAAATAAATAAATAATACAGCGCAACACTGCGTAAGATATTGCTGTCAGAGAATGAATCTTTTAAAGGATTCTCTGTGGAATGTATTATTATTGTATAAATGACTATTAATAGTAGGAGCATTTATTTATTTTAAATTAAGCAGTGTTAATCAAAGGTTGCTTTTCAAAATATGAACATAAAGTAAATAATTTTAGCCACAAACCTACCTTATATTAATGATGCATTCTATAATGTAGTCTTGATATCTTATGAAGTTGCTGTACTTCTCAATTGAATTTATTTTGTTTCTAGGATTTTCAGATATTTGACTCGCATGGGTATTTTTGTATCAATATCCAACAATGCATTGTATGGGTCAAAATTATAATTTTTTCTTTTATGCCAAAAATCATTGGAATATTAAGTAAATATCATGTTCCATGAAGATATTTTGTAAATTACCTACAGTAAATATATCAAAAAACTATATTTGATTAATAACATGCATTACTAAGAACAATCAGATTCCAGATTTCCCAGGTAGTTTAGTGTTCCAGGGTCACATAGAAAAACAAGTAAAGCTGCACACTGATATGATTTATATTTAATATTATAATATTTATAATAGTCAGTTGTCAATAATATGAGACAATACAAGAAGTCAAGAAACATTAATAACACATTTTTACATCAGATAATTATACATCAATAATAGAAAGAACGTCTTCTAAAACACAATTATCAATTATCAGTGGTTTGTTATGGTAAAGCAACCAAAAGTTGTTCATTTGCAATGAGTATTGAATTTAACACAAAAGAGCAATTACATGTGGTAACTACTAATGGAAGCAGAAGACTGAAGGCTCATGGGATGCCGCAGTCGAGTAGCTGAACACGGTACATCGCCTGTCAGTGTGAACCGCCCTTACCTTGAAAGAGGTTTCAAGAGGATTTTTCTCGGATCCCTTAATCAAGTCGCACCTGGTTCAGACATGGACGTTGCATCACATGAGCATTACGATGCAGGTGACTCATAACCTCAATAAAAGCCAAGAAGATATTAACTCATTACGGTTTAATTCTGTCACAGTAGGTGGTGTCACACAGCAGAGAGGAATTCTCAGGATGAAACTCTAATAGCTGCCAGCACACTGTCATCTTACTTTCAGTACTTATCCTCAAGGGGATAACTGGATTAAAAAAAAAAAATACAATTGCAGGACTCATAAACACAATTTGCATTTCCCTCTCATGTCCTCCGAAAATAACTTGAGGAAGTAACATTTAATTGCAAGGCTTGTTATTTATTTATATATTTCCCTTTTTACACTGCAAATAACAGGATGTTTTGAAGTTTCAAAGAGTGTAATTACATAGGTACACATGCACGCACACACACTTCCCCAAATCAAAGGGGACTTCAGACGCTGAGACCCTTGGCTAACTGATGTTTTGCTGGACTTCCAAGTAGGCTCTGAGCAACACTGCGTGTGTTTTATAGAGCAGTTCAGTTTGTAGTGCTAAAACCTACAAGAAAATTGGTGGTTTTGAGCTATGGGTTCCCTCAGGATCTTCCTAATGATGTTTCGGGATTTATGTATAAAATAATGCCTGTATTTAACATTACTTGACTGTCGCATTTTTGTTTCATGCATTTCATACTTCAAACATGAATTTTAGGTTGCTAAATAAGGGCTACTGCAATTTGGAAAGTTCTCTTTTGCCAACTTGTTTGCAAATTAGTAAAACGCACAGCAACTTTAACACTGTAAGGTGTGATTTATGTTGTTGCGCAGGTGTTAACCTTCTGGGTTCATCTACAGATGTTTTGTGAAATGTGGACAAGATTTGAACAGGCACATGGGCTTAAATAACTATTGCACTGTACTGTACAGGGTCAAACATTGCCATAGGAATGGAAAATGTAAAAAAAAAAAAAAAAAAAAGAGGAGGAGGATACATTGCACTGTAACTGTAACAGACTGTAACAGAACCAATTCTAAGAATACAATGGCATTGTAACATACCCAAAATGCAAAACCTATAAAATAAGTAATTATATATGGGAACACTGTTCTCAGTAACTAAGGAATACACAGTATTGGGTATATATATATATATATATATATATATATATATATATATATATATATATATATAGGCATCTACACTGACATTATTTTTAATTAATGAACACAAGATGGCACTAATTCATTCGATTCGATTACTGAAATTAAATATATATATATATATATATATATATATATATATATATATATATATATATATGAAGAAGGGAAGCGGAGGCGTCCACGTCGGATATTGGGATCTCAATTCGTCGGTCATCCGACGTGACTCGGAGTGACTCTTGGTCTGTTTTGACAATGCAAGTGTGGCCCCCAAAACAAATAACAGACTTAACATACAATGTATATGATATGTACATAATTACTTGTACTGTAGTGTACAGTCTTCAGGCCGGTCAAAAAACTGATTATATAAATTATAATTTATAAACTTAATTGGCTAAATTACATGATAATGACAGTTTTCACATACCAAATAAAACACTTCCCCTGTTTTGTCCCTTTTTCTGTCTCCCTCTCACATACACACAGACACACATACACACACACACACACACACTGAAGGCCGAGAGTTATAAAAATCAATGAGAGGGCCTCACTCCCAAATCTGGATTCAATTTAGTGTAAAATCAACACTAATTAATCATTAATTAATTAAAGTGCTTAACCGGAACAAACTACTTTCATGATCCATGAAATCTCTGGAGAGAATATTTCTCCTCCCCTTCACTTAAAATGTGGCACATTAAAGCACTCCATTGGTTCTACTTTCCCTGACGAAAGACCTAGATGTGAACAAATGACGTTATAAATAGAGCTTGGTTTGATACCAAAAACGACCCGAGTCAGTATGAGTTAGCCGTATTTGATTAAATTGACCCACACAATTTTAGCGCACGACATAAGATAGATAGAGTTCTAATTGTTTAAAATGAATGCATGTCCTTTGTAAAAGGCATCGGCAGCCCATGTCTTTAGAGACTAATGCTAACGGCAGCCAGATATGATGCAGCCAGTAGCGTTCGCTGAGCTGAGGGACCCCATCACACAGCCTTAGCGTGGACATGCTTCAGTGATAACCAAAGAGACAGGCTGCTCTAGTGCTGCCATTGTGATGACATGTTTAATAGGCAGTCCTAATGACACACACACATCATGGGACCTGTTGGGAAGGCAAGGAGTCACCGCAGTGACAGAATGCCTGAAAAACTCGAATGATTCAAGACTGTTATTTGCATCTATTCCCCGTAGCTGTCAAGTCTGAGCCCAGTTTTCCACATGATCGAATGGAATTGCATATAGAAGAGAAACAATGGGAGATTACTTTCTCAGATCTAAGAAAACAACATGACCTCACTGGGAGGGACCCAAGCCTTGTGTGCCAGGATAAATTGTACCCATGAGAATGTATAGCCACCCACCTGCATGCCAAGAAACAAACACAGACCTCCTCCGAGCCAGTCATTATAATAAATGCTGGTATGAAGGGAAATGGAGTTGGACTGGTGCAAGGGAGCAGAAAAGAAAGAGTAAGTAGCGGCGTTTCATTTGTGACCTCCTTTAAACTTGGTATTGAATTCAGGAGTGTGTGAGTAAGGTTAGCACTCCAACAGCGTGATTTATAGAACGCGCGATTTTAATCATATTTTTGAAAGCGTGTCTTTATGAAGACTGAAGTAAATGGACATTTGATAGTAGATACATTTGATTATCTTTATGTATGTGCAACAATATTTTAAATGCATTCACTTAATTGGCAAATGAATAATGTGAAGGTTTGCTTCACATCATTTGGGGGTTAGAACGATTCTAAGGGCCTGACTAGGAAGGGGTTCTCCCCCAAGGGAGAAACGCAATTTTTGGGGGGGCCGCGGATCGCGATTCCTGCGGAAGGTGAGCATGAGGGGGGGTCCGAGTGAACAGACTGTCCAGGGGCCCCAGGAACCATAGCAACGCCCCTGTGCACCAGCATCATATAAAAAGAGACAAAGGACACTGCCTTGTTGTCACACAAATAAAAATAAGTCAGTGAAGATTTCAGTAACTGATACAAAGGTGAAATAAAATCTAAATTGGATGGAAAGCTGAAGCTTAAAGGCTTAAAAAGCTAATAAAATGAAAATATTTGAAAAACAATAACTAATTAAAAAAGGAAAAATAACAACTGAAAATATAAAAAGCCAATTAATAATAAATGCTGCAGTGGTATATAATACTAGCATAACACTCAGAATGTAACTTTTTCAGTTTAATTTTTAAGACTTGTGATAAAGAATTCATGGATTTATGAATACTACAATAATTGAAAAATTTGAATGCAATAGTGGCTATTTTGGGTTACTGATCTATCTTCATGTAAAACCAACAGTATTTCAAATGCAGCCATTTAACTGGCAAATAAATGTTTACTTACACTTACAAAGAAGGTTTCTCAAGAAACAACCATTTTATCAAAATTGTACATTACAAATAAATAAATAAAAGGAAATTTGAAATTATATACTGGCAAATACTAAAATGAGTTTAATTAGAAGCAATAAAATTACTTAAACTGAAAAAATAAATAAAGTGATTATTTTTAAGAAAACTGAAAATATGATATAATAGTATAGTAATATAATAAATGCTAAACTATTCCATATATAATATTAAAACCACACTGATGATGTGACTTTCAAAATCAATAAATAAATGAATCTGAATTAATGGTTTTAATTATTCTTGATAAACTCATTCAAAAGATTAAAGTCATAAGTGGCATAAGAATAATGAAATAACCTCCTATCATCTCACTGGGAGGTTGGCAATATGACTGAAATGTTGTACCACAAAATGGGTAATTCTCTATCAAGGCAATGATTCATTTCACAATATAGTAATATAATCTTTTAAACCGCTTTGAAATTACGTGCATGGCGAAAGGCGCTATACAATAAACCTAAACCTAATAGTGTTGAATGTACAGTGTTCACTCAGCTAGACAGTGACATTTAGATCTACCAGGTCATGTAATAAAGGCCCGATATCACAGAAGATGGTACCATTTTGAGAACCCAGAAAATAAGGCTTTACCCTTTGCTGTCAAGAATGCTTACATGGATGCTGGTTCAGGTCTGGTATGCATTATATCCCAATCCTATTCTCCTTCCCTTGCAAATCAATTTTGCTGTCTCTCTACACTATCCGATAAAGGCAAAAAACTCATAAATAACGTAAAAAAAAAAAAAAAAAAGATATCTTTTATGAGCTTCCCCGGAGGGCTCGAGAGCTGAATAGAAACGTAGCCTTATATGCTATTCACTACTGTATTAAATCCGCTGTAAATCCACAAGGCAGACATTAGCATCTAACAGCTTGTGAAAAGCAGAGTTGTTTGTCATTCATGCATGAAATGAATTTCACACAGGTTCAAACCTTTGCTAAATTTGCAGATGTGCATAATTGAGAATTTAACATGCTAATTGACGCCTACTATCATTCGCGAGTTCATTTCAGAGACACGTTTTTCTGCAGATGGGAAAGTTTGTTACCTACTGACTCAGACTGATCGATCTTCACTGCCACTGCCTTCATCCGCTGTGTCTGATTCAATAGGAAGGTACAAGAAGTTCTGCAGGAACATTGATTCTGACCCCGTCTCAAAGCGAGGGAGAGAAAGGCTCATGTCTTGGGCTGTTTTCCTGCGGAGGCTGATGGATGCCACAGAGCTGCCCAAAACCACTGTAACAATCGTTTATTGTATCTAACATGATTTGTGCATGCAGCACGTCTGGATTTTTGTAGGAATTTCAGGAGATTTTATTTCAAACATGTATGCGTCAATGTTACGCAATTTGCATATATTAAGACTACTAAAATGTTACATTAGCATATGTGGGACAACAAGCTACTGTAGCTTATTTTTCCAATCACTTTTATTTCAATGACTTTAAATAAATTATGCACATCTTTCATTATTTACTAGGCCTGTGCATTTTATAGCCTACACAAATTACAGAATATATATAAAAAAAAATTTTTACGAGAGTATAAAGTAAATTGCATGTGTTATAAAAAGTCTCAAGAGACTTAAGAGACACTAAAAGATAATCAAGAAGCAATGCCTTCATCACCATTTTATGAAATATGATGGTTTTTCATCTGTGATTGGTTCATGCAATAAATCCCACCTCTTGAGTTTCCCTTTCGCTAATCATAGGCTATATAATGTTCTCTATTACAGATCTGAAATAACAATATAATGGGAAGACAAAAAAGAAGATTTAAAAAGTAAATAACTCACCCACTTAGATATAGCCACATCAACCAACCTCAAAATAATACTTGAAATGGCCTAAAAACATTATCTGTGGGAGTTTTTAGTTAGTAATCAGCTTTGTTAAATCTCAGTGTCTGTGACTAATATTTACCTAGCTTTGATGACTGATGATCCAAAAAAATCATTATTTTAAAAAAGAATATCTGAACATAAGGTTACAAATAGAATATATCCCACTGTTTAAATTGTTACTGCCTTGAGTTATCATTTTGAAATCAATGTCAAAGGCTTAAAAACACTAACTTGATGAGATTCATATGAAATAAATAAAATATTCATTGCATTGTTAATGTGTATATATATATATATATATATATATATATATATATATATATATATATATATATATATATATATATATATTTATATCTATATCTTTCTTCATGTCACTGTCATGAATGTGGCAAAAACAGCAAACAAGCTCATTTTGAAATTCTTTGTTTGAATGCGTAGCATACATTAAAAACAGCATTAAATGTCAGTGTGCATCAAAATCTTATATGTCGTCAATGTATTTCTTAACTTTATATTAACGTCAAACATTCATGCTTTGAGCTGTTACAATGGCAAACTTGGAGAAATATGAAAGTTATAAAATATTTTTTTAATGAATATATAAATCGTTTGAACGTATGTTCAATTTAAGCATGAACCTTTTATTATAGAAATGCACTATATACCTGAAGACCTTCTTCTCTGTTTCTGCTTCATGACTCTTTCCATCTACATGCTTCTGTTTGATCCACAATAATGGAAGCACAATAAGAAAGTCAAATCTGAATGTTTTGTATAGAAATACATCAACAAACAGGATAGCATATGTTAAAGTGTATATAGCATAAATCTTTTAGTCTAGAAAATCAGTTTTTCTAAACATGTTCTTCTCTTTTTCTTTCTTTGCATTAATTTTGTACATGCCCTGGTTTGAGCTGCCACAATGGAGAATATGGTAAGAAAGATCATGACAACCTTTAAAAAACTGTATTAACTTTATTATAGAAAATCACAGTATTTCATCTCTGCTTCTTTTTTTGTCTAACTATTTTTAACAATGTGCTATGGTTTGAGCCATCACAATGGCAAACATGGTAATACATCGGAAAAAATGAAGCTTGATTTTTTTTTTTCAGAACATATTCTTTTTTGTTCCTTTGCATTATTCTTTCTACCTACATTCTATCTACCCAAAATGTATTCCTAAAATCAGTGGGAAATAGATAGATATTTCCGGAACAATTATCCCTCAACTGATTGGTTGATTGGAACATTGTTGATGTTGATCCAGGAACATCTTGTACTTGTGAAATCACACTATTATTTTATAGTATTTATAAACATGCTTATCTCCTTTTACTGCATAAGATACACAGTAAATATAAAGAACTTACACCGTGTTACACCGACACAGCTATAAAATCTGATCTATAAGCAAGCTGTTGACTTAAAATGCATATCACTTTCTCAATTCCATTATTACCAGCCTACTTACTTTTTTCCCTTATTTGCTTTACTCTTCTTCTCTCTATGTTCGCTCATGTACTTTCCTACTATATAGTAGATGAAAAACGGTATATCTGACTTCAGTATTCATAGATAGTAGGCAAAAAGAACCCAGATGACCTACTGCGTCAGGCAAAATTATTTTATCCAAGCTTTTACTGAGCCATGAGGCCACGGGAGAGGATTTATGAATGGCAGTTAACTAACAAAACCAGTACAACGTAGATGTAGTATGTCTAGATTTCATTTGTGCTATACACGTTCATATTGTATTAAATGTACAATTTAATGGTTGTAAAGTAATTACTCATACAAAAGAAATACCTACTATGGTATGCCATTTTAGACACATGCAGTGTACTCCCGCACTTAATCCTTCAGCAGTGCTTAGGTTGCCAGGTATCCATTCCAAGGATCAATGCGCATTGGTAAAATAGTACATTTTTCTTTGTTTACAATTTCATTTTTTGGTGGCTACAGTACATTATATATTACAAATATAATTATAAATATAATTTTTCCTGCAATTCTAAAAATAGCACAAATGTTTGGGAAAACCACAACAACAGTGGCAATGCTGGATGGTAGAAAGTGCTATTTTATATTTTATCATGGATAATTTATTGTCCAGTGGGGTCAGCAAGATAAAGAGAGACATATGAGTCTATGACTAGCAGATAGAATTTTAAAATGGTGCCATGCTTCACATAAAGTAATACAATCATTGTTTAAACAAAATTACATTTGCATTTTTTCTAAAGTACTATTCCTTCCTGCATATTTTCAACTTTTTTAATTTACTGCACTCCTAAACATTCACATTTATAAATCCCATATTTAGACACATTCATTTATTTTTTATTTATATTCATTGCTTTAACCTAATAAAAAGTGAATGCACAGTCATTGAATTTATCTGTGCTTAGCACTGCATTGCACACAAATGGAAAGCACTTCTTCTCTTTTTTCTCTCTTTGTGGTAATTGAAAGGGTTTTCTAGTTAGTTTTGTGTGTTTTTCTACCTTGAATGAACCAAATACGTCTGCACTAATTTGAGTGTCATGTGTTTGCTATGCAGCAACAATGAAGACAGCTTGCATATTTTCGTCAGTTTCTTTCACATACCAGCAGGATGAAAAGGGTGCCAGTGATAGATGCTCTGGAATGCAGCATTTTTGTTTTTGAGGTAAGGGAAACAGTAAACCAAAGGACAGTTACGGAGGATACTGGAAATCCATTTAGAATCAAGCTAAATAAATCAAATACCAGAGAGGTTTTGCCAGTTACGATTATTTTGAGTAATTCTAGCTCTAATTGAATTTGAATAGGCAGACTGCAAGAGGCTTCACTGCAGAATGAGTTAATTAGTTTTGATTTGCCAGTAAAACGGAGGAAATGCAAACCCAAAACACACCTTGTTTATTGTCTTGGCTCATCGTCTGTGAAACATTAGCATAAATGTTATTTTCCATTCCTTTCTTAAACCGATCTGTGTCTAACAACCTGTCTTATTGCATTTCAGGGTCTCAAAAGGGAAGACGCTTTGATTTGAATTACATATAAATAAATTATACATTTCCAGATAGGCTGTAGCTAAAGTTTGTGTGGAACTATTGTTTACTCATACATATTGCTCATAATTAGGGATAGTAATTTAAAACTCTTAACTTAAAGTTGAGTGCATAACTTCTAAATAAATCATGTATAAATCAGTATTACTTCCTTTTTCGTTTTAATTATTTGTGAAAAAGTAAAGTTGACAACTTTTTTTTCCAGTGCTGTTGAAAAGATGTGGTTAAAAAAAGGGAATCTTACTGTACATTAAAGCATAGACCCAAGATCTATGAAGAACAAAAAAAATAGTCAATATGTCACGTTCAGACCGTATGGAAAATTTGATTTGTACAAGTCACAACAAAGCTTTGGTTGTCTAAATAAAAATTGCGGATTTCAGTAAAAATACATGGATATCAATAATTATCTTATTTTTGTTGCATGAAGCTTGAAGGCCTCTGAAGAGCTTCTGTACCAGTAACAATATAACAATATGTTAAAATGCTGAAAACACTCTGGCATTAGCGTTAAGTGAAGAAATTTGAACAACTGTTTAACTTAAACCGCAGATCCACTTTGACCTCTGCTATCATGTCATCTGTGACAGAAAGACTTGTGTTTTGGAGAGATCACTGCGTGTCTTTTATCTCCGGTTTTCAGTCTTATTGAATCTATCAAGCAGGAAGGATTATTAATAATGCATTTAGCTTTGGGGAGCCTACGGGCCTGTCACTCTATGACAAATGAGGACTGTTCACCCATGACACGTGAAGATGCAGATAATATAATGCAAGTTACTGCTAAAAGCATGTTGAGCTCCTTTTACTATTTATCTCCTGTCATCAGGCTCATTCTGTGGAAAGAGAAATCACGTCATAGCCGAAGGATTGCAATTGATGCGGAATTTGTATTAAAAAAAAAAACGATAATGTTACTGATGCGTCCATAATAACGACAAAAAAATAATATAATATAGAAAGCGTGATACTCTGTGACTTTTCATGCATAAATGCTTACTTGAGTGTGACCAATGGCTTCATAAACATCCTCCTCCGAGGAAGATCTGAGGTGCTTTTTTATGAAATTTCTTGTGAGTTTGACATCAAGTGACCAAAGCAAAATGAAGATCATTTCCACACAGTAAAAACGCTTGCTTCGCACTGTCATCTTTCAGGGAAATTTATGTAACAGTTTTTTTAAAGCGAAAATCGCTTCTTTCAATAGCTAAAGTCTATTGCTCTTCTGCCCATGAGACAGAATGGGGTGTTTTAAAATCATTGCTGGAGAACCGAGGGGAGGGTGCTTTTAAGATCACAGACCACTCTCGCACGCTCTCACGGGTAGCACGCTGTACGTGGGTTGTATTTAAAGATGGCTCATAAAGTGTTGAAACTGTGATAATGGAAACTGCCTCTGGGTGGCATTTTGACAAACAAGTGTTATTAAAGAAATGGTTTTATCAATGTGTTTACCACTTACAGTCCTCAGCCTCATAACTGCGTGTTGAGGTGACTCAAGTGCTAAATGTGTTTGCTTTCTTCTCCTCGTCTCTACTTCTTTTTCTTCTTACAGACTGGATATGAAAGGGTCAGCAAATAAATTAATAAATAATGCCTTTAATCCCAGATAACAGTTGAGGGGAAAGCTTTTTTTTTTCAGAAGTCAGTGACGTCATTGCAAATAGGACAGTCAGAATGTCAGTCTGCACGTCGCATGCATGAAAAAAAAGAAAACATATAACATTACTTCGTAGCATATCTTTACAGGTGGAGTTGGGGAAGGTGGGGGGTTTCTGAAGCTTGCTGCAAATGCTAAAGCAAGCAGTAGTATTTGAATGCTAAGCATACATTTGTAATATATCAACGTTATTATATCATAATTATATCAAGTTAGAACCTATTGGCCTGCGCTATCTAGAATTTAATTGCTTTAGAACATTGCTTTAGTCCATATGACTTGCTAATGTTTTATATATTAAATGAATTCATGATGTATGAATAGGAAGCATACAGACTGTAAATACATAAATACTTCAGTTAAATAAAAAATAAATCAGTTAGTTGAACAAGAAGAGTCTTATTCATGAATGAATCATCCAGGTTGGATTGTGTATTGGAACAATATTTAACAATAAATAATCTGATTAAATGATGATTTGTACGCAAATATTGAATAAAGTGTTGCAGGTGTTATGCTAGAACCCAGAAGATTAATTTATATGGGTTTTTATAATGTATTTTTTAAACTTATAAATAAAATAAAGCCTGTGGGACACGTCACTTGATGATACTTAACATAAATTACGCACAACTAAAACAATCTTATCAGAAGCTTATTAGAAACATTAGTTTTCAAAAATCTATATTACTGCTTCATAATTGCTTTTCTTTATAGATGTTTGCAGTTGACTTCAAAACATTTTATATTTCAAAAATAATTTTTATTGTGTTTGTGTTGGTTAGCAGAATAGACAAGTTAATAAGAATACACAATGAGAACTGTTAAAAACAGAGTTTTCTGTTTTTTGCAAAGTCATACCTGAACAACTCACTTGTGTTGTTTTTGATGCACTCGAGTCTTTCAATTAAATGAATTGATTCCCTCAGCATTTCTCAGATGCATGCCACAAATGCCCGTTTAAGTGACTCATTTACTCAACGGATTTGTTTAAAACATTTCTCAATCACTGCACAACTGAGTTGTTTATCTCTACATTTTTAAGCAGAGCTTTGGTGGATATCATGACTTTGTGTTTCATTTCTGTCTTCCCAAAACAATCTTCACATTCCTCCATTTGTCTTCTGCAGAAAACTGAAAGTCATGCAGGTTTGGAATGACGTGAATGCAAGCAAACGATGACAGAATTGTTTATTCGTAAACTATGCCTTTAATGAAGACAAGCGTATTATTTATATGTTGCCCATTTTCTTTGCTGTCATTTGAGGCCTGTGATCATTAGCTCTTTTGATATGACAGGGAGGCTCTTTTGGGATTTAGGCATTTGGGGTCTCTGATGGCTTCCTTGCTACCAGTGTGTCTTGTCAGTGCAGTGAGTGACGGTTTGTTTTGACACGTCTCCTGTGAAAGGGCCGTGGCATATCGATATGTCGCATTTCAGCCTTGGCCTGATGGAATGACAGCCTTGCTATTTCTGTGCATGCGTGTGTGAGAAAGATGGTTCTGATGTGGATAGGGTGATGGTTGCTCAGTCAATAGTGACTGACAGACTCACTGCCCCCAAGGAGAAGAGCGATCGCACAACGTTTGACCGTACCTGCTGCTAGTTAGTCCAAAAAAAATAGACTCTTTCAGCAGAGGTCAAGGACCAGTGGTTAAAAGCACAGGGCAGAGTTGATACCAGGTCTGCATCACAATGGGTATTGCTCAGACTCTGTGCATGCAAATATGTACATGAACATGTACATCACACACATGGATTTGACAGAATCAAACATATTTATCAAATATATGGAATGTGTTTTATGGGTTTTAGAGTGATGTAGGCATTGCAAACTCTTGTAAGAATATGTATGTAGCTGTGCATTATTTTAATAGTATGCTGGCACACTCTTGCTGTAAAAGTGCTCACCCTTAAGCAATTCAAGATGTATTTGTTTGTACATCAAAATTGAATTGAAAAAATTTAGCATTATATTATTTTTGCTACTGCTGTGTCTGACTAAAATCCTACACGTATAAATAAAATGTAGAATATTGCATTCTTCAGTGAAATGATTGCTTTGTCTGAATAATGAGATAAATATGCATAGTTCTAAACTTTATTGTTCAGTTTGATATGAGAGGACAACAGGGGATGAATTTTTCACTGAAGCAAGCATCATTGTGAATTAGTACTTTTTTTTTAGTTAAAAAAAAGTTTTTGATAAATTTGTTTCTTACAACACGCAACATTTTTAACTAATATGTAATATTTTTGTCTGTAAATATTTTTTTATTTATTTATCTGCAATATAGGGCGTCCTTAAACATTTATAGTTATTTTAAATTGTGAAGTACTGTATTAACAATGTGCAAATAACTCTAAAAAAACAACAACAAAAAAACTTAACCTTACCTACAATACTACCAAAATGTTGTAAATGTGCCCCATCAAATACAGAAAATGTATTTGTTAAAAGTGATCGAGGTTAAAGACTCGGTCATATCAATGTTGGCTTCATTTCTCATTTCAATAATAATTTTCAGGTCAGAGTTCACCAAACTTTGCAAATTGCAAAAATTCTTCTCATAAGCCTGTGATTCCAGTCTTTCACATTCTTATTCAAATGAACAGAAGTCTATGAAATGAAACGTGTCCCCTTAATCCGGATTCATCAACAAAACCCATGCAGCTGTTGAAAATTTTAGTAAGAATCCTTTCTGCCAAAACAAGTGTGCAGTTTATGTAAATAAGACCAACTGGCATATTTTTCTTGATGGAATCAGGCCTGATGCAAGCGAACAGTTCCAAAACTTTTATTAGATGCTAAGTAACAAAATTGAGTCTAGCAGACAAAAGGCATTCCAGGTGAAATTCAAGTCTTCTATATAAGTCCATACACTTCATTTGTCACCTGTCAGGTTGTGATAAACCCATTCAAAATGCCAGCCTCTTCTTAACTTCCAATCATCCCACTCTCCTGCCTCAGTCGTCGTAGCTTTAAAGTAAAATGCAAACCCCATTATCTGATTACAGTATAGAACATCAGCCTCATGCATGCTAATGAGAGAGAGAATTAGTGGAGCTGTGAAGTCTATTACAGTGGAGTGACACTGCTCTCCCTTCATATGAAGTTAGCTCGTTAGTGCAACTTCAAAGAGCTTCGATGTACAAAATAACACGGACTAAGTCTAAAGCGGATGAAAATCACCTTGCTTTAAAGCACACTTACAAACTTGTGTTGCTTTAAATCATGGGGTGACATTGCTGAAAACCCACCCTTATATGAAAGTGTTCGGCTGTATGTGTGTGTGTGTGTTTGAGGTGAGAGACTGTCGGAGGGTGATACATCTCTGTCAATGATTTCATACAAGAGAGAAGCAGAGGTGAACACCCTGTGACTGGAGGTGGCCTTTACTGCTTCAACACACGGAACATAGCTTGACAAAAAAAAATTTCACCAATGTTACAGCTGTGTAAGAATGAATTGCCTGAAGCTTTGATTGTTTTTGAAACGGACTACAGCTTTCACAATTATATATTTTTAATGACCTCCCCACCCACATGAGCAAATTTCTGCAACCATATTGTCATTAAAGAGTACTGTATTTGCCTGTGTGTGTTCCCAGGAATCTTCTTTTCCTCCAGCTGTGTTCAAAATGGAATATGAAATACACTGTAAACTGCACAGTATGCACTGTAAAGTATGTGATACAGTACAAAATTATGCTAATCATTTCAGATACTATAATGCCTTCATGCTATTTTTCATTATGTAAAATAATATGAATTATGCAATGCTAATCATTTCAAACTACAGTTTTTGCAAATGTCCTCACTACTTTGTCAGTATTACAGTATTATATATATATATATATATATATATATATATATATATATATATATATATATATATATATATATATAAATAAAACACACACATACATATATATTTTTTCTTTCTTTCTCTTATTCTCTTATCCTATTTTCAAGTACATGTTAAAATAGATTGTTATACTAATTGTATAAGAAAAAGTAAAACAACTGTATGCTATGCTACTAAATAAATATAAACATTGCTAATAAATTATGAGGATTGTTATACAATTTTTTTTGTTTTTACTAAGAAATGTTAATTGAAAAACATATGGCAAGTCAAAATGTTTAATATTGCTCAGAAACAACATTTACACCTGTATAATTATTATCTTTCTAATAACTGTTACTAACGTATCATAATTTGTCATGGCCTATTGAAGGGTTAAGGGGACACAAGATGGGATACAAGGGAGGCGAGATGTAATATCTCAAAGAAATGGGATAGAAAGACTGTATAAAACTCTATCCATAGTGCCATTCAGTTCGCGCTCACATATACAAAATGTCAGTAAGAGAAGATCATAATGAATCTTTTCTAAACCTATTAAAGCCTGATTTATAAAGTGTTTACCACAGATCTTTAGTATGCCACCTAATATCAGAGAGAACATAAAAGACAAGGTGCACTGATGAAAGTATGATCTATTTCAAAATCATGCTCCTCATTAACTGCTCTGAGACGTTATAGCCGTCCTGATCTTTCCATAATTTTCCAATTAGCATAATCATACAATACATCAGTGAATATGTGGCAGTGTGAATTGATTTCCTCCTAATTGCATATTGTGTGAGGAAGTTGTTTGGTTTTCATTGCTCTTCATTTGAAGGAAGGAGCAACTACTCTGAGGAAGCAGGGATAAATTATAGATTATAGCTCTTTTCATATGGTGTGCATGCTGGTTATTATATGGCTGTTGAAGATTCAAGGGAGTTGCCAGTCATGTCTGGTGACGCTGTGAATCTCTTTAATGGCAAAAAGACTAGCTTCTCTAAAACCACTCAGCAACACAATGTGTCAGAATTTAATGTCAAAGACTGAATTTTCTGCTGACAGAGTGTGAAAAGGCTTGCCATCCAACGAAATCTCTCCGGAGGTGTCACATGCTCAAATTTAATGCACCTTTAGTTTGCATTTCTCAGAAATTCTGTTTGCAAATATGCTGTCACAACAGAAAGTGTCCCATTGAAAACATTTGCCGTGGTCTCCTCCCTGCATTATCCGCTTTTTCCATTTCCAATAATTCTGTTGCCTCGGCTGGAATCAGTTTAGCTCTGCTCTTATGAAATTTCCAAACCTCTGAGGTGAGGAGGTTTTTTCAGATCTAGAGCCATTTCCTCAGATCTGGAGGCATTCTCTAATGTCAGATGACATGCCAGTGATGGCTGCGAGAGAACGGATTTGTCACATAGGAAGATTGGGAGCCGGTATGTGGCATCACACATGTAAGAAACACATAAATTATTGGTTTTGAAGGTCAAGAGGACACATTTTTTGTTTCATGCTGTAGTAAACCCAAGGACGCCAACCCTACTAGAAACAGAAAGAAATAAAGGAACACAAAAGAATATGGACAACACTGTAGCCTTGTATCAATTGCTTTATCCTTGACATGTATATTTAGCAAGTAAATTAAAATTGGCATGATGGGGCATTGGCTTGCAAGGCATCGATCACATTCATCATCTTTCTCACTCCGTTCTTCTGCTCTTGTTCTATAAAAATATCATGGAAAATGTGAGGGAAAAAAATTAAGAAGAGTTTTGTTTTGCATGGACGCAGTTCCTAGAAAATTATTTATTTTAGCTATATTATCAGCACCATAATGCTTTTAAAACTCTTCAGTGTTATTTGTCAAAAATGCACGGCTGCTCTAAAATATATGATAATTAGAAGAGAAACCATTGCTGCAGTCTGTGAAGTAATTGAGAGAAACTACTTTGTAGTTTTTCCCCACAATGAAAATTATTGATCTCACACATTGAAAGGTACACAACGAAACTTAAATGCATTAATCTTAAAGTGTCAAGGATTAGACAGACTCTGCCACCAACCAATCACAATGATCACTGTCACATGTGTTTTAAGCACCTGCACCTGTCACTCATCAACCAATCAGCACATGTAAAAAACGCACACCTTACCTTTAGCACTTGTCTGATCTTGGACTTATGAAGTACACTCACAATTGTTGTTTTGTTTATGCAATTGCTACATACCTGTTACTTACCTCCAAGTTTTTTGATGTTTTTCCTGTTTAAAATCGAATTAAAACAGGGATTGTGTGTTTGGTACCTTACTAGACCAAAACAGTATCTTAAATCTGCCTAAGTTACATTAAATCTTGATTTATTCTAATGTTTACATTTCTTTTTCTCAAGCCTTTCTTAGAGACCAACCAATCTTTTTTTCAGCTTTGAAGCCACTTCTAAAAGATTTTATCTAGCATCTTCCCAGTGTAGATTCCTCTAGTTACCCTCTCTGTCTGAAACAGGAGTCCTTTCTCATGTGTCGGCAGACTGCAATTTGTCTTTTCACGTTTTTTTTTTTTTTTTTTTTTTTTTTTCCTGGTTTCCACCTAAAGCAGCTACATTCACTGGCTATATCTTTCCCGGTCAGGAGGCATTCAAGCTTAAAGTGGGCAAATGCTTTCTTTTTTTTTTTTTTAATTTAATCAATGGTTATTAGTCACCAACTGTTACTTCGTCTTCTGCCAAATGATTCAAGCAGGGAATAGTTTTCTTAACTCTGGGAAAACAGTAGCATGGCTCATGAAGTTGGAACCCACTAAGAGTAATTGAAACAAACCAGAAAAGGTAAACACAGAACTAAAAGTGATTAATGATTCTGCTGGAGCGGCTCTTTCTCCATTTTTCTCACCAGCTCAGGAGACCTTCGCCCCAGGAGAGAGCCATTGCAACGTTAAGGTATGGCTGAATGCTGTTAGAGAGTTTTAGCTCATTGCTCAATTTCATTCACACTGATATCACCTCAACAGAGTGTCCACAGCAGGAGATCTATGGTGGCCATTGTAATGCCACTCTGAGGTCAGAGTGTCTTGATGTCTCCTTTTTGGTAATACTGATATCTCAGCCTGGTTTCATTGTTTATGCATAGGTTTTAGTAAGTAACATTTTTATGTTTTATATTTGTATAGATGGACTTTTAGCATTTTATTGATAAACAATAGTTTTTTTTTATCTCTTAGCCCTACCCCTAAAGATAAACTAATAATCATTTAAAGAAAATCTAACAAATACCAGTGATGGGTCATTAATGCAAATTGGTGTATTTGATAGTGTGCTTGCAGAGGTTAAATTAAAAAAAAATTATAACATTTTCCTATATCGTACAAAACCTTGTCTCATAAAAATACGTTCCAATGTGCACTTTTTGTGCAACACTATTTTTACATGCTTTACTGCACATTTTGCATAGTTTCAAAGAGAAATGTCCACTGAGTAGCATTAAAACACAGGTTCAATACGTGAACCCTGGCATGTTTTATTATGTTGATATAGGTACGTATTGCTAAGTTTTTATTACCTTAAAAGGTAATGCTCTATCATTTTAGAAATATACCCTACACCAAAATCCAATTCTAAACCTACCCAATAGTGTTAAAAAATGCAATATAAAACAAACTGATATAAAAAGGCATTTGTTGATGTAACCACGTCATTTCAACTTTCCTTCAAACTTTAGATCCACAGGATTTGAACCGGAGCTCTTTGCCCTTCAAGTACATTACTGTACTACCGAACAAAACAACCATCTATGAACTCATAGATATGGAGCTGGATATGTGTGATGCTAACATTCAGCATCAGTTTTCAAATCTCCCAGCATGTTAATATAGTTTGAAGTCACACGATATTCTTCAAATAATTGTGCAAAAATACAGCTTTATTAATCAAAAACTTTTTACATTTGTGTGAAAAGGAATAAAAGGTGTCAGAGTTTTACTGCATCTAGTGTTTACATCCTTTGGAAACTGCAGTGATATGTACTTATTGGTAGATATTAAATCTCACTGAAAAGTGCATCAAGGTACGTTTATGCCAGGTAGATCGTACAAATGAGCCATCTAAGTCTGATTTATCAAACACAATACTCAGCAATTAATCACAAAATGTGTGTGCAAATACATATAATATACAGTCAAATTTGGATTGTCAGATAGCTGTTCTTTTGCATTAAAGCAAGAGAAATCTGTATGTTGTGGTGCGCTGTATTACATTGTATTACATAAGGAGAACCAAAGTGCTTTTTCGTTTCACTCTTGGCGTGGATGGACCTTTCACCAGCAATTTGTTGTAAATAGGCCTTAATGCCCTTTTGTCAGGGGTCTCTATGTTTTTTAATGAAAGAAAAAATGTCCTGTTCTTTGATGTGTGAGTCTGAAGGTGCAATCAATGCATTGTGAAAGAAAACTTTTATGTGTAGTGCCCATTTACTTACATGACCTCTGTAGTCGTACTTAGAAGGCCAAACAACCATTTTTGTATTGACAAACACTGTAAACGGTGTCTTAGTCCACACTCTGCTGTTTATTCAGCTAATGCTCTCTGTAGTCTGTGAAAAATATAAGTTATTGCAGGCCTGGAGCAATGCTAGTGCTGTGCTGCACTTAGAGACTTTATACAGTAACACTATGTGTTTTTGAAAAATGTCTTTAATTTGAGCAGAACTTTATTTGACTGTACCTTGTGAAGGAAATCCATAATGTTTTTTTTTTTATTATCTGTAATGAGGACGAGCATCTAATATCTTTAACTGCAAGGATACCTCTGGCTGTAAAACTTATTGAGATATTTTGAATACGACAAGTCAAAGAATAATAAATAAAAATGTAAGTAAAACTAACAATAACTTTTCTTTCTTCTTCAATATTTATGTAAACAATGCGCACCTATTGTGAAGAATATGAATGCGCGTTCAGTCAATACAAAAATAAAAAAAGTAATATTCCATTCCAGAATTGTAATGGCTGCCAGAATACACTAATATTATATTATCGATTGAGATCATCAGAAGACGGTACATCTTTCAGAAATGCAATAAGGCAATTTACCTAAGCAATGTGGAATCCAGTTTCTCCTGAGATCTTTTTAGAGTTTCAAATCTTGTGTTGGAGAGAAATGAAGATGTCATGATTAAAGAGAGCTTTCAGTGCGGTTCTGAGTTACTTTTCCTGCACCAAGGCACATAATACACTTACTGGAAAGGAAGTAATACCTTCATTTTCAGGGTCCCATGCACACGTATTCTTGAGGAAATGATGTACGCTTGAGAAAGGTTTGTTCCAGGTTCTGGAGGCTGATGTATATACCAAGCAAAAGATTTAATCTCCGCCAAGAGCTAGCATTTAATTTATATCTCAATGAGAATCAGAAACCCTGGAAATGCTAACCAAGGTGTTTTAAACAAGGTCCAATGTTGTTCCTTTTATGTTCCACGGAATTCATACAGGTTTTAAATGACTTGAATGTGACTTGAAAATGAATGAATGAATAAACGATGATAGAATTTTCAATGGCCGAACTATCTTTTTATAAAGTAACCTTTGCATAAAATGGGTAAACTGTTTGAAACAAGTGATTGCACACTCTTTTCAGACGCAGCCTATTTTCTAGAACAAAGCTTGAAACTGAGATTCCAAAAGTTTTGAAATCAAATGACTCATTCAAAGCTGATCATATTCGTTTAATAGAACAAACTTAGCAAAACACTGAAATGAAACCTTGGCGATTTCTTTTTCTTGGCTTAGTGAAAAATCAGACACTTGTTTTATCATGCCGTTCATTAGATTAGTCACTTGTTCCCATATTGATTTTAATGTAAAATTATTTTCAGAGAATCAGCTTTAGCAACGCTTTTAATAAGTCTTTTTGTACACATATCCAAATATAAGTCAATATTTATGTAAGTCACAAGAATATTCAACACATTCTCTTCACATATGGACCACTTGGTGTCACCTTTTAACCTTTCTCACTGAATGAGAAAGCTGTGGCATCATACACAAAAGGGCGCAGAAAATTTGTGGTCAAGAAATCATTATGACATGGGATATGACGTAAATTACACTGTTAAGGTCCAGAAAAGAAGAAAAGACATCGGAGTACTCCATCTGCCATCAGTGGTTGCGCTGTAATTTTTTTGTACAGAAATTTTACAAAAAATAACATTTTATTCAACAATACGGCAATGTAATTTTTTAATTTTGAAATGGAGTAACCTTTTAAACAGCCATAATAATATGCCAGCCAATAACAAAACCATTAAATCTAAGCATTTTTCAATATAAAATCAATAATTGCACATACACCTGGAGTCACAGTTTATTTATCTTTCGAAACCGTCTCCATCCACCATAACACTTACATCACAAACATTCGAAAAATATCTTTAACTTACCAAAGCACATTACGCAATTTATTAAAAAGTGATGGCACAGAATTCTGACCTATAGTAGCATCTATAAGTGACCTGTTGGAAGTGAGATTATGGATAGTTTGTTTGTTATGTTTTTTTAATCAAACAGCACATTTCTTCTACTGCGTGCCACTTTATTTGCTATTAGTCTTCATGCCTCATGATTGCCTATTAAACAACTTTATGTTTCATGCTGTCAAAAGAATCGTGACAAGAATGTGTTTGCAGGCAAGTCTTTTGTATGCATGCTCTTTACATGACCGACCTTCTGGCTGACCTGTAAACAGCTTTGCTGTGTCTGTTGTGATGGTGAAGGTTATGACTTGTGGGACCCGGTCGCTGATCGGTGCCAACAGGCAATATCAGCTCAGGGGATCTGTTGTAAGAGAGATGCCCATATGCTGAGCCATATGGGAGCTGGAAGAGAGCTCTGTAATTCAGAGTAAACACGTCTGGGCTCTCCCCTATGAAAATGTCTATTTTTAAACCACATGACTAACTGATTCTAATTCTGACTGCCACAGACAAAACAGAGGTTTGATATTAGCCGGTAAACCAAAGATTTTAAGCTTGGTTTTCGTGGACGCGAGAGCGCATCTGGGGAACACAAGGTATTATTCATGAAGGTCATAATGAGGTTTTTGTGAACATATGTCATGCTAGTTCCAATGTGCTTGGGTTTTCAGTGCTCTACAGCTATATGCAAAGGGAGGCTCTATGGAGGCTCATGTGAACATCCATTAAGCTGCCACTCATTACAGGGCTTCAGGAACGTACGCTCTCTCTATCCAAAGGATCCTTCTGGAAAGAGCAAACATTTGTGACACTTTGAAAAGCCAGCAAACCCTTCCTTTAGGATTGCATGACAGCTTTGCTCAGAGGCGCCAGTTTGGATATAACATGTGTGAGGGAGATAAGTAGCCCACAGAGCTTGAATATATGAAAGACATTCTCTAACATATCACTACTTACCAGATTACTTTTTAAAAATAGTTTTCAAAAAAATACCCCACGGTGCCTTGAAATGCTTCCAAGGTTTTTTGGCAAAAGGTTTGCCACCCACATTAGGTTTCAAAGCACTTTCAGTCTCTGTAAACTGTGAATTCCAATTTTGACCATGCTTGATCATTACTAGCCTAAACAGTTATGCTCTTTCTCTCTTTGATTAGAACCATACAGTCATCACAGATATAGCCGCACCACTCGTTTGGAATCTGTGGAATTGAGAATTGGATCCCTCTAGGTTGGACATCTGTGAGTCTTCCCAAAGACCATCTGGAGAAGATGGGAGTCTGCGCGAATTTGAGTTCACCGTCTAGGTTTTGTGTTTCCTGATAATCCAATATAATGGGCTCTATCAAACAACTGGTGCGACGTAAGTGTTTGTTTGCTAGTTTCAACCTTTGCGCCCATTTGTGTGCTCATGGGTGAGAAAATGAGGTGTATTCCGGGGCTTTATTGATGCATTGCTTTTTTGAGGCGAGTGAAATAGACTGTCGTGCAACTAAAAACCAGGTCTAAAGTCAACGGCACAGTATTTTTTTGTTATTTAAAGAGCACATTAGTAATATGCCTATAGATGGGTTCACATGAGCCTACACACAGACCCATGATTAATTCCTAAAAACAATAAATAAATGCATATTAAAATATGTAATAGGCTAAAATACGTTTAACGGATAAATGAAAAGAAAAAAAATGCAACAAGTAAAGGCTAGACTTTTTGTTGTGACACTCTTAAAGAATTAATTTTCTTAGGCTAATCCACCAGATTGCACAGACGCCTCACACGAACACAAACAAAACTAGTTCTACAACTTCCTGACATTTCAGTTATTTATCATAAAACTAAAATGCAGTCAACCAAAATGCAGTATCGTAAACAGTATCGTATTTTCTCCTGCCAAATGTATCAATATGCAATCGTTCATATGATACGATTGATGGCATACTCATGTTTCGTGAATCACACGTGAACTCTAACGTAAGTTGATTTGTTGCCACGGATCTAAGTATATACTACGTTAGATTAACAAATGAGGGCCATTATAACTTTTAGCAGATTATTTATTTTTTGTATATTAAATGATGTTACTTTTTTGTTGTTATTTTTTTTATAACATCACTGAACTTATGTTGATAACTTGATTTGAGCTCAAGTTGCCATTTTTTTGTCTTATTTAGATTAAAAAGCTGAAATAAGTATATGTATTTATCTCAAAGTAGCTCTTTATTTCCATCTGTATTTACTGCCACGTCTAAATATTCAATAGTTTAATCATCTGAGGCTGACCGGATCATCATTCTGATGGTCCTTTTAAAAATTTCCTTCAAGAACAACACATGCATATTCATTATTTATTTTTTTAATTAGAAAGTTCAAAAGGTACTACATAACAGGAATAACCCTGTTCATGCATGATTTATTAGCCTGCGATTCTTCAAACGTATCTTGAAATGCTTCATAAAAAAACGTGGAGTATAATGGCAATATTTCATTCACAATTACATTCACAGGGACTGAGCTCATTACTGTTAATCATTTTCTGGTAAGGGGGCTGTCAGAGAAACTCTGGAATAATGAAAGTCAGAATATTAAGTCACTCAGTGCCCCGTGTGAGGGTCAACAACCACTAGACATCCACACTGTAGAACCATCATAATGCTGTATGGTCACATTTTTTTACATGCACCAATTACCTGGAATTTCAGTTTCAAATGAATTCCCAGCAGTGGAATAAATTATTGTGGTCAAAGCCCTGAGAAGACTAAGAATGACCTCCTATGGTTAAACAAGGATGAAAGGTAGATAGATTATCTATGTAATTTCACTTGGGTGAAAACCATTAGCGCAGGCTCTCAGCGAGTGAAAGGAAGATACTCAGGCTCCCCGGTAGGATATATTCTTCCACATATCAAATCGATTACTTCTGGCATCAGCAACATTTCTATGAATATTCTTTAGAAAAAAATAAAAATGATTGTTAGATTAAGTGGGTTTCCCTTTACAAAACACCTCAAAAAGTATGAGATAACTTTTAAATTCTTCGCGATCCTGTATTTTTTTTAAAACACAGAGGACCCAAATGGATAAAAATACATATTGCTGAAATGAAAAAGCAGTCATGACAGCCCGAATGCCGACCATGTTAGCTGCCTTGGGATTCCCTTTCATTTAAAGGGCCCGTGTTTTTTTCTTCTGAGGTCCACCTTAATATGTGTTTGCATAAAAAAAATGTCTTGCTTGGCCCCCACCGGCAGTCAAGGCAAACAATAGATACAAACTATAAATATATATTTTTATATATTTATATATGCTGGTATTTGAAATGTATAAAACCTAAAATGAATGTTAGGTTGTTGAAAACACTAGTTGTGTTTCTAGTTCCGCTGCATTTGTGGTGCATCACGTTTTCACACATTTGAAGTCAGAAGGTCGCAGACCTTCAGAATGAGCGATTTTTGCAGCTTAGTTTAAGGAAATGGTCTTTTACGACGGAAAGTGCTTTATTCTGAAAAAAAGAAAAAGAATATGATTCTACATCATGATAGGATCCCAAATCCACAAACTGATTCGCTGTGGTTTTTATGTAAGAATTGCGCTAATGTTATCACCCACACCAGTAGTTGCTATCTAGGATAATGTGAATGCAGCAGGGTCTGAAAACAGGCTTGCTTTTTTCTTTAAAGCGATCCTATCGGGTTTATTATTATGACTGCTCGTAGTTGTGCAGTTATGATGATAATTAGAATTGAAAGATAAACTCGCATTCGCTTTTACAATTACTGATATAGTTAGAACATTTAGTTCATTTCCCTTTTATGTTTTTCTGTGTATTATATATGTTCAATGGCCTTATCTTCTGCTCACCCTAACGAGTCGTTTTATTTATATATTTATTTATTGGCTGTTAAAGGCTCAAGATTATGTGCGCTAACAGGTTCATCAGCTTCGTCTGTGGCTAATGCAGTCCCTATGTTAATGCATGGCTAATTTAGTGTGAATTGGTGGAACAGAAGGCAATGCTGCCTGCTTCTGTTTGTCTTCAGCGTTGAATTATGACATTTCATATAGACACCGACACTGATGAACTCCTGACATAGGTTGTGTTTCAGTTCCTCTAATTATAATATCCAATCAACAGCATGTGTGAGTGATGGCAGGGTGGGAGCACCGAGATTTATATTAGAGCTTGACTTCATAAATCACACGAGTGTACATTCATTCAAAGTCATACAACATCACATACAACATCTGGAGAAGGAGTGAGTTTTTGCCTGCACTAGACACATAGCATCACTCTTTCGTTTGCATCTAATATCGCATTCTCTCCTCCAAATCTCTCTCTCTTTGTTTTACGTTCCAGTTCTCATCTCTTCCTTGAGATTTGGCTTGTTTGAATTTCTTGCTGGTCATCTCCAGGAAAGAATGACAATGTGCTAGTTTTAAATAATCGTATAATAAAATAATTTTAAATAATCATTCCATTTGATTAATGCAAAAAATTCAAGAGACTGTATTATTATTTTCCATCAAAAATGCTAAGGTTTTAACATTCAAACAAGATCTTAATTTCTTGTGATTTATGACTAACCAAAGATGCGTACACTATAGTGACCCTTTACATGTGGTTTTTATTTATATTTATATAAGATTTAATATTTTGCAGCAGATCGTAAAAAAGGTGAACAACATAGTTTAGATTTAGGTTGTTGTTGTTATAATTATTATTATTATGATTATTATTATTATTATTATGATTATTATTATTATTATTATTATTATTATTATTATTATTATTATCATAATGACCACTACTACTACTATTGTTTATTAATTTATGTACATTTGAAAAATGATTTCAGATGGTCATATTAGTCAACTATTTATTTGTTTGTTTGCAACTTCTTGAAATATTACTTAAACTGTGTCTACAGCCTTGCCCGTATCAGTAGTATTTTATTGTAACTAGATAGCTACAGTTTCTAGTTTTCCTTTGTGTTAGTTTTCTTGTTGTTATTTTTATTATTTAAATAACCAACTTTTTATTGTAGGATGTCAATAAACGTTATATTAGACAATATTAGTTGTAATTTATTTATTTATGTACTTGCTTGTTATTTTAAAACATTTTCTTATAGTTGTGTGTTATGTGTAACTTAGCTTTCTAGTGAGAAAACTGAAAACAAAAAAAAAGAATAAATTACAAAAAGTTGTTAAGATAACAAGAAACATATGTCCTAGTGTGCGCGCAGTTACAGCCTTGCTGCCAATACTACTAAATATTTATTCTTAATATTTTGCCACTTATTACTAGTTTGCTAATAAGCTTTAAATTACTGTTAAATTACTGATTTCTATTATGTTTAGAAAGGTCGCATTAAAATAGAAAAATATCAAATATAAAAAGTTTTACTTATTTTACCATTCATTCATCTTATCCCAGTTTAACATGATAATATATTGATTCTTTGATATTGCACGAGATTGAGATGATTGAGGTCTACTCAGTGGCAGATGGGGGCAGAAAGGAGCGATAGAGGTTTTCGGGGGGGTCTTTTTGTTTGTTTCCCTTAGTGGTGCAGAAATTGCACGCTGCAGCTTATGTCCCCGACACAACCTATTCAGGTAACACGCACATTCGTAGAAAGCTCAGGCTGATGCAGAGCGAAGAGGTCATGGTTTAAGTGCAAAACCTTTTAAGTGTTAGATTGCAATCTTCATTAATCCCTGAGTGCTGGAGAGTCTAGTAAGAGTCCACAGCTTTTCCTTGAGGAAAGATTGGGCCAGTGCGTATCTGGCCTTTTCAGTTAATGAGGGCCTCTCTCTCTTTCTCTCTCCCTTTAGCTTTAGGAGGCATCTTTCATGTGGAACAAGATGGAGTGAATTTTACTTGGCTTTCCATTGTGTTCTGTTTCAGACAGCCTCTGGGCTCTTTGGCTTGTTTGCATCCTGCTCTCTTCTCTCATCAGCCTGCAGCTAAAGCACATAGCTGCTGGTGCCAATTGATTTTCTATGTCGTTTGTATTGAGAGTCTTCTACATAATTTATTTTGTAGCGTTGTGATATGTCGTCGCAGTGGATAAAATGTGTTTGAGTCTGCATTTCTTTCCACCGCATGTCCTAGGAAATGAATTCCTCTGATTGTTTGCAGTGTTTCGTACTTTATTTTGAAGATGAATGTGTTTAAGACTATTTATTTTGCCGGATCTGATCGTGTGTGTGCGCCCGCAAATGTGTGTTTACTTTTTAATTGCCTTTTTTCCAGCCAACCTCCATCTTGTCTCGCTGGTGCCATTAGAGAATCATTCTGCAGTTAAACATCCTCAGAGACCGGATTCTCATCTTCCACCTATCCAGTTTTTAGCCTCCAAATCTAGCCTCTATAAGCCCCTGAAATCATCACCAGAGACCCCCTGCGGTATAATACCCCTTCATTCACACCTCCCATGTGTCAGTGAGTTTGTGGTCTATCCATAATCTCCTGCATTATGTCTCGTATGAAGCATGAAAGAGATTATGAGTACAATTCATGTAGCATGACGTGCTACATCTGTTTCAGAATGGTTCTACCCATATCTGCTCATTCATTAAACTGTGCATGCATTTATTTATTTTTACATTTTTTGGCTTTTGCAGGAGCATTTACAGTGTTTCTTAGTCTGTAGGACATCAATGGCAGTAAAAGGTTTGTTTTTTTTTTTTTATAAATTCTTTATTGTTCTTTTTATATACTGAAATAATGTACTAAAACAACTCACACAATTTTGATGTTACTGTGACTACATAGAATTTTTAATGTTTACATTAAATGGCAAATTAGAGAATAGTAAAATACCTATTTCTTCAATTTTGGTATTATAGCATTTTTGACTAGTTATTAGTTACTACTTTATTAGTTATTTAAAAGTGAAACGCTTTATTGTCCTCAACTCAAGCAGAAATTAACTATAGCTCTATTTTTACTTTGTTTCATTATTGTATTATTTTATTTATACATTAAAAGCAATCCGCATAACCTAAAGGCAATGAAGTAACTAAATAGAAAAGTTTGCACTACTAAAAATGATTTGCGTGAAAGCAGAAATTCAGAACTTTTGGCTAAACTTGAATATTACGTTCATATGCGATGAGTATCTTTAGAAGAAGTGGTTGTGCATTAAACCAGCTAAACCTTGACCCCCCGCCATGAAGGGAGTTTTTTTATCAGTTTCTACACGTCGTCTCAGTCTCTCTGTGCTAATGAGTTAGCAGGCGATGATGTTTACTCTCATTAAGTTAGTGAGCGTGTGTATGAATCTCTGCAGGAGACAGGTGAAGCAGATGGCGGTGGCTGTTGGTGATGGTGATTGGTGGATGAGGGAATCAGAACCTTCCTCCCTGAGCCTGCATCTGAAACCAGCTGGAGCCCCAAATAACAGGAGACGACCAGGGAGAGGACGACTGTATACTATCTCAATTACAGTGCAGGTCATACAAACTTATTCTCAGCTCAGTCGCACTTTAACATCCTGTAACTATGCGGCTTTATAAAACTGTAGTTTCTGTAAAGGCAGATCTTTATTAGGCTAGATTTTTCTGTGACCAGTCAATGTGGATTTTGTTCCCACAAATGTCATGTGGTGCCACCATGCTAAGTTACAGAATGGTTCTTCTGCCACCTGAGGTTAAATGTCTTCCTCAAGGGCACAGCGGCGATAGTTCAGAATCACCGCAATCTTCTTTGTAAAACATACTCTGATAATCATCGCATGAGCAATGTTTTCATTATATTTCACTATATTTCTATACTCCCCCTGTGGTAAAGGGAACGAATAGCATTCATTTTGGCACTTCTTGCAGGCAGCCATCCTAAACGGGATGTGTGCAGCGTTATAGATGCCATCTGCCGTAAAACACCAAAGAAGAAGAACGGGATGCGATATGGAAGTGGAAAAGAAGATCAGCTTTTTGATCTACACTGCTCACTCTATTATAATCTATGAAAGGTTCCTATTTTCATTTGGGGAGGTTAAAAAACACTTTTATTTTCTTATAATATGCATTTATTTTTACCTTATTTGTTCAATGACTCTCAAAAGATTTGTTGGCTGGTGCTTGTGAGCTTTTTTTTTTTCACCCTCCAGAAGCGACACCTTGTGGCAAAGAATGAATTAACAGTTTCATTTAGACCAATGCTAAAAGACAAACTACTGGGTAGGCGATATGCAAATTTTTCTCATTAGCATAAAATGGCTTGGTAGTCGTTTTTAAAAGCAACTCGTTTCAATGCAGTAGACTTTTTTTTTTAAGAGACCTCTCGAACAGGATAGAGCTAAGTTACACACTGCATGAAAGTTCATTTTCAAAAATCCATAACAGGAGCACTTTAACGGTTCACAGTTTGTCTGACACTTTATGTTACAGTAAACACAAGTTTGCTCAGACAGGTTTGTAGTGTCACAAAGTGTCTCCAAAGTAAAGTGAGCCACTACATTCATTTTTCTTAAAGTTTTTTTTTTTTTTTTTTTTTCAACTGAATGTCTCTCTTCTATGTAACAGTCAATTTAACAACACAAGAAAACATCCAATGGGCAGCCCTTTACAAAGGTACTCTTTTTAAAATGTCATTTGCACTTAGTTCCAACTGTTGGTGAACACAAGAAAGCTCCCTGTGTGAACGGCTCCTTCGTAAGGTTCTAGTTCAAGTACAGTGCTGTTGTACAGTGTTTAGCCAATAATAAATCTTCCCTGGGAGACTGCACTCCATTAGATCCAGATCGGTCTCTTACAAAAGAGCTTGCCACTCTCTTGAGAAAACTAATCTAATTTTCGGATCAAAATATATTTAATCTATGAGTGAGTCTGGTATGAAGGAAGTCATTAGTCTTCTGTTCCCCATTATTCAAACGCATATCCGACGTACAAAATCTAATGCATTTCAAATAGATATTCCTAATTGATGCTGGAAGCTTTATACATAATCAGGATCAGTTCTCTACAGTAATTTACTGTCACTCAAGCCTTTTATCATTTAGATGTGTCTTCATCACATAAGAATGTCATCCTCTGAGACGATCCTGGCAATTGACAGCACCTGAAACCTCCCTTTCATGGCTCTTTTTGGTATGAGATTTATTTGAGCAAATTAAGGCAATCACCATTTGATTCCCACTTCGCATGCCATATTTTCCCCAATGTCCTCAAACGTCACCCTCCCACTTTTAAACCTCTGAAACACCGTAAAGTTAATTCAATTTGTATAATCAGGGTGATAAAAATGTATAAGGAATAGACTGAACTCTTGAACTTGTTCTTTTCGCGGTGGACGGAGGCACATTAAATTCAACAGAAACTTTGCCACCTCAGCGAAACACTCCACGGTAACTCATACAGTGTCTGTCTGCTCATCATGTTTGGAGAAAAAGGCAGGAGAGAAGGGTAGATAAACTGAATGTAATGTGTTCACACTAAAGCTTAAAGTAGTCTTTTTGAAGCTACTAACTTTTACTTTTTGACTTTTTACTTTTTACAACATTGTTCGGCTTTACGGCCTAAAGGGGCACAAATGCACTATTCTAATAAATGTCTGATTCATTTTAATAGACGTCATATTGAATTCAACATGGATGAAAATGAAGCTGTTAGGGATAGGAGTACTTTACAACGGCACGCACTGTATAAAGGTACTAGATCCTTTTCACAAATTACAGCTTTTAAAACTTTTTAGGTCTTGTCAACTGAACAATGTTGCTGAACAGCAGTACAAGCCAGTGAATGCACCGCTTCTATCGCTCACAGTCTCAATTTTAATCTTGTCAAAAATGAAATATGGGACCACCCTGGCAATAAATTGGTTCATTTAGATGATTCAGTTATTTTACTAGGGTTCTACAACTGCACGGTACACTTTTACTCCAGTAGGTGGAGGCAATCAACTCTTCTGGCTTAAGGTTGCAGGCTTGCCTTCTGCCTTCATCTGCCTTCATGTTATCAGAATTATCATTAATCATAAATTATTACTTTTACGCAAAAATTACTACTAAATAAATAATTAAAATCATAATAATTACAAAAAATTTAGAATTTAAAAGTAGAAAAACTGATTTTTTATATTATTATAAATATTCCAATAATCTTCTTTTATCATTTTGTTAGAGAGTATTTTAAAATATTAAAATATTGTTAAAGATAGAATAATTTTCAACATTGCAACACGCAATTAAGATGTAAGGTATATCTTCACACCAGTAGGTGGCGACAGTGTGTGTGTGTCATTAGGTTCTTTTGATTCATTCAGGCTTGGATAAGACAACAAAGTAAATGAAAACATTATTTCCAAAGTATAAGTTATTTATTATAAATAAATTGTTTAAGAAAAAGAAAAGTTTTTTTTTTTTTTTTTAATTCACCAACATATTTTTAGTTTAAGATTAAATTTTTATTAACCAAACTTTGTATTAAGAAGTTTCTCAACTATGTTATAGCACAATTCGATACACTGTATTTATTTCTGCAAAATGTGTGCAAAATTTTCATAAACAGGGTTTCTCATTATATACAATGTATCTATAAACTAAATCTAGTTTGTGTTTTCAGGACCACATGTAATGAAACAAGTAGTGCAATAATAGGAGTAATATTTAAGAAGATTTTAATAACAATATATCAATAATAATAAATCAAATAATACATTTTATGGAATATTTCTTTCCCTATTTATTTGCTATGTCTCCTAAAACGCATAATATGTCCTCATATGAAGACATTTATGAAATCAACATTCTGTTTCATTACAGAAAGTAATATGTTTATTTGAAAACCCATACATAACATTTTGAGATGTTGATTTATTACAAAGTTTAAAAATGATAATTATTATCATAAAATATTATCATATTTCTATATGAGAGTATCGCTAAATTAATTTGAGACATTTCTGAAGAGCAAGTAGAGGGAGTATTCATGGTGAAAGTCATGGTGAAAGCCCTGTATACAAGGCATGTTAACTTATATAGCCATGCCTCACAGAAATTTAGTAAAATATGATGTCCTCATATGAGAATGCAGGGTCTTAAGAGGTTCATTTAAAATTAAAAGCTTGTTTAGCTTCCGGTGCATAAACAAAAATGTCAATTCATAATGAATCACTAGTATAAACAAGGCTATAATATTTACATTATATTGTGTATACATATTGTTCATAGGACTGTACAAGGCTAACAATATATATATATATATATATATATATATATATATATATATATATATATATATATATATATATATATATATATATATATATATATATATATATAGAAAGACACATATGCTTGTGTTGAGGGTAACAGGCAGTTTGACTGAGTGTATCCTAGTGGTTTATTGAGCCAAACCTCCCACCTAGCTTGAGAGCGATGGAAAGCAATTTCACCTCTCTCTCTCATTCTCATTCTCAGGTGATGCATTTGTTGTGGAGTGATTATGTTCACTCTGAGGTGGCGTCCATTTTCCCAGCAAACTGTAATCAATAGAGATGACTGGTTTCTCGCAGTCATAGGTGCTTCGGTCTTCTGGCTCTCATTTGGCTTTTACTGAAGCCCTGTGATCTTAATGATAAATGGGCAGAGAGGTGTCGCCATACTTGTTATAAGTGAGGAGTAAAGCCCAGTTGAATTGTGTAGACTTGGATTGCATTTTCTGTGCAGATATCGAGGGTAAATTTATATAGAATTCAACGGTAATACGTGCTAAATGGAGCTGAAAAGGTTGCTGAAAAAATAATCAGATTTGCCAAAAAAAAATGTATTAAATAAACACACAAGCAGTTTACGAATGATGGGCACTGTAAAAAATCTGTGGAGATTTCTATGGAATTCTCTGGATGCAAATTCCATGTGGGCATGGTGATGAGCACAGGAAATGAGAACGCATGTGAAATACAATTAGGGATGTGTCTGTGTTTGATAAATTCTAAACATTGCATCATAACATAATCACGTTAGCAGATTTTTTAATAAACAGAATAGATTAAAGGGAGGAAGAACGGAAAGGTAGAGTTGTTGTGTTGTAGAAATATAGTGCTTGAGAATGTTCATTTTGCCACAGTTTAGAGAGCAGCAAATTTCCTCAAGCTTTAAAAAAAAATATATATATATATATATATATATATATATATATATATATATATATATATATATATATATATATATTTTTTTATATTTTTTTTTTTTTTTTTTTTTTTTGATAGGATAGATCATAGCTGACAGAAATTGAAGCGCTAGAAAGAGAAAGAGGTGAAACAGGATCGGGAAAGGTCTGCATTCATTTTTAATTATTTATTTAATTTACTTGCTTATTTACCATTCCTTTAATGATCCTTTTTGCATCCATAACCTTGACCCCTTTTACAAAGGGGACAAAAAATGCCTTCAAGAACGGCAACTGCTTTTCCGTGTTGGGACCCCTTTAAGAATCAGTAAAAATATCTTCTTTTGGAAATGCATACGGTTTGGACATTTGTTTCTTGAGTGTGCTTTTGTGTTTAAAATCAGCAGATTGCAAATGAGGTGAGACAGAGTTGGGAGGCGATACAGGTTGTTGGAAGACAGAAAGGATGCGAGTGAAGATGGCATGAAGGGAGAGATGGAATGAGTTCATTAGTAACGGAGCAAAGATTCTGCAGTTTGAGCGGAAATTCAATAAGGAGGAAATAAGACAGGGAAAATAATACAGACAATGATAGTCTTTGTCCAATTACAGACTGGAACAAACATACACGCATTTGCATTTAATTAATTCATCAGTTTATTCTAATTCTGATGCATTTGTCTTCTAATGACTAAACAAAATCATACCTGCATCTAATTAAATCTTGATAATGTTAATTTTGTAGAAGTAATTTAATATCTCACAAAAAAAAATTATTCCTCGGTTCATCTCTAAATGAACATGTATGTTTGTGCATCTGTGTTCAGAGTATCAAGTATCACGGTTAGAGGTCGATAGTATGGATTTGTTTTGGCTGAAGCACCCTGACACATAAATAGCATGAAGCTGAGAGTGGTCTTTCCCTGAAGAGCTAATGTATATATGTGTGTGTGTTTGTGTGCGTGTGTGTGTCTGTGTGTGTGTGACATACTTTGCCCCTAGGCCATTACTCAGTAAATGAGTATGTTAGAAAAGCTCTTAAACCATGAACTCTACCATTAACACGCAAACACGTCTACACATACATACTCATCCGTCACTTATCCTACCAATGATCTTGAGCCTTAGAGTGGGCTTGAGAGAGAACAGAAAGATCAAGAGTGAGAAAAGGGAGTTGTATTTCAAAAATCTGAATGATGATTTTAATCTGTATCTTAATGTTACTACAACTCACAGTGAAGCCTGTTATGAGTAAATACTGATTATTATAGATTGCATTCTATGGCATATGATTGTAGTATCTAAATCATGCTTGTGTGCACATTGACATATAGATATTTGCAGAATAATACTGCGTTGCTTGTAGCATGTTTCGCGGCCGTTTCTAAGTGAACTGTCCGCTGGATAGCGATGAATAGTGTGTTTAATTTTCTCGGAAATGTGACTCTGGCAACATTTCGTTTTGGTCAAACGTATCACGGCTGTTCAGAAAATTTCCATTGCGTGACACTAAAAAGATAATGCTCTGTCACATTTAAAATTAATTTACCACCTATACTAATTACTAATCTAAACCTAACTGATATTGTTAAAGGGTTATTTCACCAGAGACAAAAAATTAGCCTGTGTTTTACACACCTTCAAAGCATCCTATGTGTACATTACTTTCTTGAATCCAATCAGATTTAAATTAAAAATTGTCTTTGACCTTCAAAGCCTTTCAATGGGATTAAGTGGGTGTTTGTTGTCAACTGTCCCACTGAAAGGCTTCGAAGAGCCAGGAAAATTTTTTATATAGAAAGAAAAAAGTCACACACATCTAGACATCTAGGATGCCTCGATTAAAACTAATTTTCAGAAAATGAATATAAAACGAAGACTAATTTTAATTTTGGAGTGAACTAACCCTAAAGCAAATGTGCATTAAAAGCAGCTATGACATTTAAAGTTGTTTTGTGGATTGCTGTGACTTATAACGGGACTCATACCTGAGCATGCACTGTATCAGGTGGGCTACTGAGCAAGCTTACTATAAGCTTACTATAAGCCATGCACTATACAAGGAGCTGCTTATGTGATGCAAAAATGTCTTAGTTTACAAATCATGCACTATGATACAAGCGTTTTAGAGTTATGACAATTGTTCAAGAACCCGTGCAAAAATAAGACCTAATTTATCAATAATCTGCACCTGTAATCATAATTTGTATGCAAAGAAATAAAGGTTATTGCATCTAGTTTACATTTCACCTTGCCATTTTGTAGAAATGCAGGCAAAGTTACATATTTCCAATAAGCCTGTGTTGTCTAAAGCATATGATAGTTACCAGGTAAGCTGGTCTGTTAAGCAAGAAAGTGTATTGTTGTTGTTTTGTCGTTGTTTTTTTCTCACAAAAAGCAGCTATGGTAAAACTTCTTTGCTACATATCAACCACTTAAACAGCTCATTTAAGTGCATCATCTCAGTATTTGTGTGGAGTATTTGTTATTTCACCTTCTCTCGCCTTTGATTGTGTCCATTCCTCTCTAACCTGCAGCGCTTGGAATCCACCACAGTAAAATTAACCAAACATCTTGCCTCTCCATGCCCTCGGGGTAGTTTGTTCTTGCCCAGCTCTGACTGCTTTGATGGGTGTTTCAAAGGCCAGTGGGAATGAGCCAGATGTCCACAATGCTGGAATCTCTCAGTGGTCTCCTTGCCGATCCACTTTCCTGTGGTTCTGCTCACCGCACGAACACCTACCGCTCTCCGCCTGTCAGCTGTGGCATGGTCACACTCGGCCTTCTCTCCTCATTAGATTTCATGCCAGCTCACCGCTCTCATGTTATAACGTTAGCTAATTTATGTTGACCTGGGGGTTGTTGACTTTCAGACTCCCTATTTTGCCTCCGGGTCATTTGATTACACGCTACTTTCTGTTTCCAGGTCATTAAATTAAGGTATGTCGACACATCAGAGCAGCACTATAATATCTTGCCGGGCTAATACAATCTACACAACTCCATCAGCTCCCGTTCAACACACTTCTGCTTACTCCTGGAATTCTGCCACATCCCATCAATGTTTCCTGTTTGCACATGTTGTGCATTTAGGCCATTCAATTTGGTTGAGAGATATTCCCATTTGATATCTTTGACTTCTGACCATGTAGCACTTCCTTGTCAGATGATTATATAAAGAAGAGAAATAACAATGCTAGAATTAATTTTTCAGGTTTGCAGTTATCAACAGAAAATATAATGTAGCATTTTTTTGCACATGTGGTACTGAATGTTTTTTTTCAATATATAAATAGACTGAGGCTAGTTTGGGATTTTTGAACTCATGCACTAGACTTGTTCGTACTTTGTACTGCTAAAAGACAAATAGTCAAGTGCTTTTTCACAAGCAAACCCAGGGCCTGGGGAATGACTTTAGCACCAAGCTGGATTTGTGGATAAGACCAGTGGAATTCAGCATTACTTATTTGGATAAGTAAAAGGCTGTGTTATGCAGTGTTCCATTCAAAGTCAGATGTGGCATATTCCCAACTTCCAACCTTATTTTCCGCTGGCTGATGTTCAGGGGATGATGTGTAAAGAAACAAAATGGTTAGCTTCACAGGGGTGTGAATTTTTAATGCATTTCATTTGCTTAAAAGTGAAAGTTTATTTATATTTATATTTATAGTTAGTTGAAAAATGTGACCACATACGCTTACATTTATGCAAAACCGTAATACTGTGTGTCCACCTAAGCGCTTTTTTTTTTCTGAAGGAGTTGCACATTTTTGAAAATGACAGCAGCTGAAACTTTCACACTGAGTTTGGCATTATTTTATGGTTGCTGAGACCTGAAAAAATAAATAAATAAAAAAAAAGGATATAAACTTTTGGTAAAACGCAGCTCTCAACACTGTCGCTTTTTTCCCTGCTGTCCAATCATAGTGGAAGGGATGAGACAAATAACATCAGCCTCATATTGTACTTGTACAAGGACAAGACAGCAATGAAGAAGAAATAAATATCCTTGCTCTCTGAGTATCCACAGCTGGTTGTTTTCAAAAAAGCACCTGGCTTTACAGCTGGTGGACCTAACTGGATTTCTGGTGAAGTAAGAAGTCTCTGTTTTGGAATATGGTTACACAATGGGTTCTTCCCTAGTTCATCAAGACAATGAACAGGTTACCATCATTAACCTTCTTGTTGTCCTTCTCTGTCCTGTAAGCTAGCTTTAAAACCTTCGTCCACACCAGCCAAGCTGAGGCATCTGGTCACACATGGCTTTCCAGTCATGAGGATCCATTCCTTCATTTTGCTGTCTTTGTTTCGAAATTTTCTTTTTTTGTATAACCAGCTGGCTTCCTAGCAACCCTAACAAGCTGTGGAATTCCGGGACATGATCCATTTAAGTCTTTCACCTTTCCTCACATAAGGGCCATCAGAAATAACCTTTTAAAATTCAGTATTTAGTAGATTATTTGGGATGAGCCTTCTATTTAGCAGCCTTCAGTATTCACATATTCAGGATAAACAAGAAACTAGAGGGAATGTAACTCATCATTCGTGAAGACATGAAGAAGCATATAACACCCGTATTTGGTAAATAAATGTACACTTGTTTTTTTACATTTAAAGTGAATACACTTTTACTCTGTTTATTCAGGAATATTCTGATACAGTGGTGTAAAAACAGCTTTTGTGTGGCATTGCACCAGTCAGTCTTATTGACAGAAACAGCCTTGGCATCTCTTTGAGTCAGACTCATTTAAATTGTAAAAAGAACAACTAATGCAATGATAAAATATGTGCATTTTCTCTGACCATTTTTTTTCTCTCTTTTTTTTCTCAAGGCCATCCAGCAAACTATTATAATATAGAAGCAAAATAGGAATAGTCAAGATAAGTTATAAATAAATACTCAGAATGCAATTCATTCAGTATGAAAAGAGCTGTCAACAACATCATGAGCTGACAGTTAAGAATTGTGGGGTTTTGAGCTTATATTCAAAAAGTGAATAACCTAAATTTACCTTTTCTTGTAGTATCCGTACTTTACATCTGGAGTGAAGTCATTTGCATTGCATGATGTTACAGCCAGCTAGTTTTCCTCAGAACTCTGTAGAAATGAGCAGAAGAAAGTGTCATGCCCTCAGAGCGGTCAGAAACAGTCACCTCACATTATGCCACAAATTACACTGATTGTGTGTGAAATCTGTCACCTGTAATGAAGCTGGTTAAAATGTGATAAAATACACCAGCATTCTGTGTTGGAGCTGCAATGAAAAAACTGAATTGACACATGGCTGATAAAAATAGATACTTTTTTTTTCTTATGATGGGTTGCTGGATGAAGGATATATATATATATATATATATATATATATATATATATATATATATATATATATATATATATATATATATATATATATATATATATATATATATATATATATATATATATATTATTATATATTATATATATATACACACACACATATATATATATATATATTTATATATATATATCTATATATATTATTGTATAATCTTTTTTAAGTGTGTAGAAAGCTTTCAGTGTGCAAAGGTGTCTCTTCTCAGTAACTTTTAATTCAACTACTTTCCGAAACTTAATAGAAACATGTATACTTTCCTCCTCGTAGCCATAAAACTGTCAAAAGTACTTTTCAAATCAAGAACAACCACCATGTGGCGTGAAATATTGTTCCTCGGAGCCCTGCCTAATGTGCTTGTGCAATTTCAAACTTCGAGAAACTTTTGTGATCAAATTTTACTTCCAAATCATAATCCCACGCCGAAGAACCACGTTAGAGTTGTTTTGAGTCTTAGAGCATCGCAGTGTGACCGCCGCAGCTATATCGCATATACAGCTTTCATGTCGTAACATGAAAATCTCTTGGCTTTGGCAGATGCATATGCAAAAGCGAAGCCACATCCTCCTACCCAACCCCATAAGAGCAGGGCATAAAGGCATTATTTCAGAGGGGGGAGGATATTTTCTGCAAATAAAAGCAATTTTTGTTTGAAGAAGCCAGCCCAGGAGATATAAAGAGGTAAAGCTTCCTGGCTTCTCTGTTATAATATCTAGGGAATGTAAGGGTATTATTTTTCTGTTTAAAACTAGAATGGGAGTGAAGTGCTCCCCTTCTGTTTTATATGTAGGATTTTTCACAGTCACCTATGTTTTAGACAAATATGTGAGAGGATACTGCCCCGGTGCATACTGGGACTGACATCTGTTGTTATTCTTTCAACCTTCATGTTTATCTCTTCTTTTTCCATCTCTGTGTCTCTCTGTATTCTACCTCACAGGGGTTTTTTTTTTTATTCTTTTTCATATTATTTGGTTCAATGGGCATTTAGATGAATACATCTATGTGGAAGTAACTCTTGCAGACATGCCAGTGGTCTACATGCACACACACACATGCACAAAACGCACATTTTTGAAAAGGCAAGTTCAGTGAATGATTCAGTCCCCTCTTTCGTGCTCATGGTACACTGGCAGGGTAGTCACCCACTTGACATCTGCCCCTGTGTGTTATTCACAAACGTTTCATTTTCAGCATAATGGTGCCACCTACCTCCTAATAGGGAAACTGAATGCCACTTTGCATGAAAGATCATTTCAAAATAGTTGAAATTATCTGAGAAATTAAAATTTTAACACAATTTAAAAAAAAAAAAAAAAATGCCAAAGCCATATTGTGTAAGTGTAATTTTTTTTTAATTTAATATTATTATTATCCATCAACATTTGTAGAATAAAATAAAAAGTGCATTACAATATGTTGCAAGTAAAAGGGTTATAAATTACACTTATAAAATACACAAAGTAGGGACTTTTGAAATAAATGTTGTTCTTAAACTGGAAAATGGAAAATAATGTGGTAGTGGGGGTTACATGCACAGATATGGGATGAATTTAAATATCAGTAAAGTTCCTGAAGTAGTGGTTTATATAATTAATTGAATATCATTTTATTGGAATACACTGCTGTTCAAAAGTTTGAGTAAATAATTAATGCTTTTATTCACTGATAGTTTTGGCATTACACGACTATTGTATTTTTAATTATTGTTTAAATATATTTTACATGAAAATTTTTACAGTTTTTCTTGGTCAATTTTTGATGAGCACAAAAGACTTTAAATAAATAAAAATCTTACTGACCCCAATCTGGTAGTGTATATCAAATTATAGTAGTATAATTTTAATTGCTGGATGCTGTCAAAATGATCAGGACCTCTGGTGTTAATCAGGACAAAATCCTTGTTTAATGGGAGATACAGAAATGCTTTTAAATGTGTTTAAAATTGCATAATATATTATTGTTTCTAACATTTATTTAAAAGCTCTTTAAAAAAAATGTCTCTAATGCTTTTTTTTAAAATGTACTATAATTATGGAAAGGGAAAAATACATTCCTGCAACCCTAAAAGTATATTATAAAGTAACAAGCGTTTTGAAATACATATGAAAGAGTGGTGTTTCATAAATTATACTTTGGAGTTGTACAACATTATAGTCAGCATTTGACAGCTGACTGCACAGTGCTGATAACTCATTGCACACCTGGCTGAAAAGCTGAAATAGATTTTCTGTTCAAAATGTTGATTGAACTTATGCGAAAAGCACCTTAAATATATTATTAAGCATTCTCCTCATTTTATGATTGCTAAAGTTATTGCAAATCCTTGCCTAGGTTTGTTTAGTATACTATTTGAGTTTCTCATCTCAATGTCAGCACATGTCATAACTGATTATATAAAACACCCAGGGTTTTAACCATTCAAAAGTTCAGGGTCATTATAGGATCTTTAGGAAGTCTCTTATGCCCAGGTTTCATTAATTTAATCAACAATACAGTGAAACATTAATGCTGTGAAATATTACAGCACATTTACATTTTCAGCAGCCATTACTCTAGTGTTTAATCGACCTAGGCTCATTGGAAATACATTCCTCTACCTACAGTTCTGCAAAGCTCCAAAAACGTACTCATACACACCAATTGCTGCGGTTTCCAGTTTAAACGAACACTAGAGTCAATAAAACTCCCGCAACTTTTATTCCTTTTTACACAATGTTTGATTTGCAGGTCCACGGTTTCGATTAATGAAGCCTGATCTTTGCATAATTACTTGAGGAATATTATGTCGTATTCAAAACAATTTTAATGTGCTGTGACATTTGAGAACTGATATATTCGGATATTAGCATCACACATCAGCTTCATATGCATGAGCTTTCTAACTTAACAGTTTGCTCGATATTCAAGTACTAAAGTAAAATAGCACGGCTGATTCACCGAATATGTTTTCATATCACTTTTGAATTTGTTAACGCTTTCGGGTAGGTTTAAGGTTGGGTTTGGTGTATGATAATTTCAACACGATATATCTTAGTGACGCTCCCCGAAGATTTGAATTATGAACATCGCAATATGTACCTGAAGCAACTTAATGGCGCTGCAGAAATGTATTTTGAATGAGCTTTGGTTGTGTTAAATGCCACCTGATCCTTCTGAAACATTTCTTATATACTGTTGGGTGATCAAGAAACATTTGGTAACACTTTCTATGAAGCCTGTTTTTATAATACATTATAAGGGTATTCTTAAGACATCTTAATCATTCTTAAAAATCTTATAATGTGTTATAGCATCTAAAGAACAATTATAATACATTATTTGTATTTGTGATTATAACTTTTAGGAGTATGATTATTTATTTACATTACACAATGAACACCAAATTAAATCTACTTCATTTATAATGGACTATATCATATTATATAAATAATATATATATATATATATATATATATATATATATATATATATATATATATATATATATATATATATATATATATATATATATATATTATAGGCTATACTATAGTCCATTGTAATCATGTTCATTGTATGTTATAAATTATTACATTCTTAAAAGCTATAACCACAAATAAGTAAATATTATAACACATTAAAATGTTCTTATGAATATTCATGAGATAAAAAATATTTTATTTAAAGTTTATTTATAATGCATTATGACACTTATAATGTATTATAAACACAGGCTTCATAGAAATGGTTACCATACATTTCTTATTACCATCATCATGTTGTGTGTTGACAGTTGTCTTGCCTAATATTTTATGGAAACTGACACATTGTTTTCAGGGGTCTTTAAAATGTTTTGTAACATTACATGTGTCTTTATTGTCATTTTTGATCAGTTTAATGCGTTCCTGTTAAATAAAGGTATTAATTTCTTTCCGATATTTTTTTTATGGAATACAGTCTGATACAACTTGTGACTTTGATTGCATTTTTAGTAATTCCAATTCTTTTTTTAATCAAATTTCATCATGTAACAGTTGTACAGCAGCTCAGACGGCCAGTATTCCCCATGTGAATTATGTGAGTCATATTTCACCCACTTGGATTCTCCGGAAGAGCTATTCTCACGGTTCGTATCCCGGATGTGTGCTGCGGGCTCTGATCATGCCTTCCAGCACACTTGGACTTGACTACAGTACACTGTTCCAAAGATGTGTTGAAGACTACCATTGAGGAGATAGAGAGGAAGAGATTGAGAGTAGCAGGCTATTTTCACAGCACCATCTGTCTCTTGTCAGAAACCCTTCGATCGTCTACTGTGCTCACATACAACCTTCACTACAGGAAGAGAAAGAGAGAGAGACACTGCTGCCACGCAAGATAAATGTCTTTTTCCTGAGCTTCTGTGACCCACTTGAAAGTAATCACTTCCCCCACCATCTCTGCCTGTTTCTTGTTTTGGATGAAACATTTAATCATCACAATTGTAGTAAACAGAGGTGTTGCCGGTCAGCAATCTAATACAGTCAACCAACACTGAACTGTACAGGGAACAACACAAAAGTATTTCATGAGCTACGTGATTTATTTTTTTTCTTTTACTTTTTGCAAAGAAAGCAGGCTGGCAATAAAAGTTTAGAAAGCACTAGGAAAGTGCTGATATTACAAAATGAAAGAGACTGACGTGCGAACCTGTAGAACAGAGAGGAGAAGCCAGCTGCCACTGTGACCCTGGAGCACTTTGTTATTTTAGCCTTGGTATTAATATTTATTTTTATTTTTAACAGTGAGATGTTTTGAGTCCAAGGTAATGCAACTGAATTTAAAATAAAAAAGGAAAGAAATATTCTTACATGAGAGGCAATTTTTCTGCTGTAGGTTGACGCTGATAACTGATGCATTACACAAAAAAAGTGATCGTTTTTAAAAAGAACCAGCGAATCAATTGTAATTAGTCCTGTAAACTGTACCTTTTTTGGTTAAACAAAAAAACAGACATTTATCTTTTCAGCTAATTATATATTATATATACACAATTTAAAATGTGTGCGTGTATATATATATATATGTGTGTGTGTGTGTGTGTGTGTGTGTGTGTGTGTATGTATATGTATATACACACACACACACACACACACATATTTCATTTCAATGGTTTCTTTATATATTGATTTGTTTACTTAGTCCAATATGTTTAGATTTTGTCCACACACTCACCAACAAAAAGTGTGGAGGGGCAAAATTGCTGTTAGCTCTTCCTCCCTGTCCCAGCCTCAGATTTTTTCAGTTTTTGCATTATCAATCCTGAAGGTTTCAGGGCAGGTTAAATATTTAGTAATCTCCCTTCCTCTCTGTATCTCTTTCTGTGCTGTATGTATTGTGTAACTCCAGTCACTAACAGATAGCCCCTTTACGTTTGACTCATTTGAGAGATAACACTTCCCAAAGTCATGATTCCTGACAGCAAGACAGAGAGACAGAGCCAGTAGATCAATATTACCTGTGAAACACTAGTATTGGTTTTCACCCCCACATCAGTGGCTCTAGTCTGGCTACAGCTTCCCTGTAGGATTTGTAACAAGTCCCCAGCTGTGTGTCCTATCCTGTCCCAGACAGACATTGATTGACAGACAATGTTACTGTGTTAGCACTCAGTGTCTGATCTTAGTGGCAGTATTCTTACAGACTCCTGTACATCTTTAATATTTTACACTTTTTTCCCTCCCTTTCTCAGCTGCCATGAACACATTTCATATTCGCTCACATTTATCTTTTATACCTGCTGAGCATATGTGTGTGTGTCCGTGGTTTGATGTAAGGAGCCTTTTTCTATTTCCATAGTTGCAACCTATGCACTAATGCATGCCATGTGTTAAATATGGCATGAAGAACATGTCAAGTTGCGATTCCACTTCCACAAAAGAGTACAGTAAAAGAATGGGACAGTTTGTATGAGTTTTGTGTGTGTGTGTGTGTGTGTGTGTGTGTGAGAGAGAGAGAGAGAAAGAAAGAAATGCAGGAGAATCCATAAACTAGATGGACTGTGTAGTCTATAACTATTTTACATAAAATGTTTTCCTACTAAAACTATAATAAATACAAATGAATTTACAATAATTGTTCATATTTAAATATTCTGATCATGCTACCTTCACTGTATATACTTAAAGTTACTTATACTTATAAGTAATGCATTTATAGTTTTGCCTTATTTGGATGTTTTTCTTTATTTTTCAGCTATGATTTGTCATTTCCCATCAGATTGTTTATGGCAACGCCCCCCCCATAAACCCCTCAAAACTTTTCCAATTTACTATCTAATCTAATTTTCTCTTTTCTCAAATAAAATAATAATAATTGTTGTTGTTGTTATTGTTGTTAGTTAATACATTTATTCATGTTATGTTATGTATTGCACTTTACCTTGGGATGTTTCTGCCTTTTTTTTTGATTAGAGAAATTTTCCGTAACAGCTTTGATTTATTTTCCATAGCAGTTATTATTTGTCAAATCCTATTTTTATTTAGTAAAGTTGATCCAATTTTAATATCACAAAGGCTGTGGTTTGGTTTTATCCACAGACTGGATCCTGCTCAGAGTAAAATTGTCTATCCTGACAGCAACACCTTTCATTACAGGAAAGCCAGGTGCACGTAGAGAGGTATTAAAAAACCCTGTGACGCTGGCAGACGGCTTGACCCCTTAAGGGTGTGAGACAACCTTCATCACGTCAAATGATGAGGCTGCCGCATAAAAGTGCAGAGTCAGGGTAACACTGATGCATTATTGGGGTGTTGGTAGGCTGCACACGTATAGAGCGGGCATTAAAATTGTATTGGGGTTGAAAGTGCCCCCTACCCCTAACTTCAGATGGAAATTTATTTGCCCGTGCAGTATTAAAGTCATTGACGCTAAGTGAAGTATTTAACATTGCATTGTCACCCAAGATCTACCTCACTCACGATAAACTATGAAGATTAATCCTCTTTTTTAAACTGAATTCAGGTATTACTTTCCTTTCCTTTTCCTAATGTACTGCAGCACACAGGATCTGATCATCCTGGTGAGATGCAGAAGGATGATCCGGCCAGCGGTGGCAGTCTCGTGCTCAACTGAAAAAAGTGAACTCAACACCCCGAGTGACCCAGACCAGAGACCTGGAAGTGGAACCACACACAGCCCTTATAAGTACACAACCTTCGACATTTGAGTTTGCTTTCTTCAGCATCCTGCTGCAATGTCTAACTGAGTTCCTGCTGAAGGACAACTGTATAGTAACCTGCCTGACTGTTGGAAACACATGGGGGAATCATTACACAGCTCTTCAGGGAGGCCTTACTGTGCCACCATCCCATCCATTACTGAGCGGTCAGAAATGAGTAGAGAGTCGGAATCGAATACTACTTGAGTAGGTACTACTTTTGAATTTGAATGAACTGCCCGACTGTTAAAACCGTACGTTCTATATAGTATGAATGAGGGTGGTATGAATGGATTTCGGACGTACTACATCCACTATGTTGATGATTTAAAGGGTCATCATGTAAGTGCAAAAATCTAAAGAAAAAAAAACCTTGATGTGCTCAGCAATGATTAAACAACCTTCTACAGCCAGTTCACAAAATCATCTCATCGATTTACAATAAACTTTTAATAAGTCATCCATTTACTTTTATTATTTTAAATAATCAATTATTTTAAGTGCAACTTAACCACAATGAATACTGTTTTTCTTTGAGATAATGTTACTTACACTTGAAAAAAAAACTGGTTTCCGTCTCCTCTCCTGCGGCCTCATGGGATAGTAAAGTGTCCATCGTATGCGTACTGCAGAATTCAGTCATCCGGGTATTTCTCGCCTATTGTTTTTCGAATACTATGAATTCGGACATACTCGCAAACTGTTTTTTGCATACTATATACAAGGGAAGTACGCAATTTTGCAATGCAGCGCTTGAGTCTTGGCTTAGCAAGGAAGTTTAAAGTGCCTTTATTATGCCATTTCCGATATTGCCTTTCATGCAGTTTGTAATGTAGCTATTTGTGAATGTAAATGATTTGCAAAGTTGTAAATCCAAAAGTGCACAATAAATAATGTTATTGTCTCCCAGAGAATTAACTCTATACAGCCTAAACGAGTCTTTAGTGATTCGAATCCCATTTCTGTGATGACTACACGTCATGGCGTAACACATTTGCATGATTGCTGCCTTTATTGTATGTTAGCCAACTGCGAACAATTGGACACTGCCCACAAATACATTATTTTACAGATGACTGCTGTATGCTGTAGACCAATCACAACAGATTGGGCCGTCTGGCCAATCAGAGCAGAGTAGGCTCACAAATCTTAGAACCGCTTCGAACAAATCGTTAGAGAATCGTTGGAAAATTAAGTGATTAAACACATATTTTTGGAAAATAAAAGCATTTTTTAACCTTGCATGCATGTAAACCCTTTGTAGGAGACTCCCAAAATAATATTAGAAGCATTAAAATTGGCATAATGGTGGCACATTAAAGCCTGGATTTACCAGCATTGATGGATCCTATGCCCTCTATGAACTACTTGATAAAAAAGTGCTCAGGACTTTCATCTAGTCTAAAATTTTGTTACAATGCATCATTCTGAGCTCCTAAACTAAATTAAAAGTAAAGTGAAAGTGAAGTAACACGTGACCAAACATGGTGAGCCATACTCAGAATTTGACTCACAACTGAGAGCAAAGTCTGGTCTCCTCACTACTGCTACTGGATCTTGACAGATGGCTGTAGATCCCAACCAGAATAACATCCAAACAGCTTTGTACAAACATTATCATTGTTTCAGATTCAACAAAGCAATAGATCTTGCTGGAGAGCTTGTCAGCAGCTTGTCACCGGTCCAATTTAGAATCAGTGGGAAATTCACTTGATGTTTTGTATTTTGGTGTTTTGTTGGGTGTTTATTTTTCATAGCAGTTCGCTTGTCCATAACCATTTGACAGAAAATACTTTCTTGCTACAACAATAACAGGTAAAATAATAAATAAAGCTATCATTAGTATCTTTCATATTTTTGTTTTACATATTTGATATTTAATCGTGCTAATTTCACTGAATGTTACATTATTACATATTATTATTATTTTGTTTTAATACGTTTCTCATTATGAAGAAACCTAAACTATAACAGCTCTAATAGTATATTCCCACTGTAATAAAAACGATAAGAAATAAAACTAATAAATAAAAAAAAAATACAATGCTGCCCTCTGTTGATCCAAAGACATAACAGCAGTTATGTAGTTATGTAGCTCCAGTACTGAAATCTTAAATCACAGCCTCCTGAAAAGACAGTGGCAGATGTGCCTAAAAGTAACTGTTTCCTGTTTTATAAGCCATTTATCAGCAGATGATTTATTTTCCTTCACCCTACTCCTCATTCATAACTGTGGTAGATCATTTATTGTCAAACCACCAGATGGCAACAAAGTCCTTCCAAAGAACTTTAACTTCATGTAAATTTACATCATATTACATGTAAAACTCTTCTTCTGTTACACAACAGGTTTTGGAAAATATGTAAAAAATAAATAAATAAATAAATTGCGTTATTCTTAAGAATACTTTTTTACATTATTACTATGATTCATATTTTATAACAGCTTATTTATTAGTCATCGTGTTTGTGCCTTGTTAAATAAATATGCTAACAGTACGGCTATATCTCCTCCAGCAGGAACAAATCAATTCAGCATCTCTTATTATTTCTAAACCTGTCACAGACTGCATGTCTGTGGCAACATATCAAATTGCCGGGCAGGAAAGCAATGTAATGAGGCAGGGCGGTCACAGAAAGGAGTGGATGAAGTGTGAAATGGGAGGAACGGTAGAGAGGGAGGACATGGGTAGTTAGGTAGCTCTTCCCTCCCTCATTTACTGTTCAGTAATTGACAGGAAGAGCAGAACAATGGCCTGTTTTAGAAAGGTGGCTGACCTGTTCTCGGCTTACTTGACATAAACAAACACTGTCTAATATGAACACACACAAAAACCCAAGTCAAAGTGTCTTTTTTTTTTCTCAGTATGAGAAGCAAAAGTGGTTCAGAGCTGGAAAAGGCAAAGGCATTCATCTTCATAATGGAAGAAGACAGGCAAGGGCAATACAGAAAGAAAGATTCATCTCTGACAGACAGTGTGATCATCATTTTCTTCCTTTCCAGGGTGTTATGTCTCTGTCTTTCTGTCTTTGAGCATTTATTCTTTCTCTTGAAACTTTTTTATTTTACATTTTTACAAATTCACGTTTTAGTTTTGTTAAAATGGATTCAAATAGTAATACAATACTGACAATAATATTTAAGGATTACACAGAATGTAGACATGCCTACCATTTTAGTAATGCTGATCTGTGTAAATTGATTATTTAAAGAAAATACGGGTACAAGACTTAACCCAATGTGACCTAATTCTCACTTAGAGTTGATTAACTGTAATCTATAGCATTATTATCTTTCCTTTATTATATTTTTTTGTCTCCCAGGATTATAATATCTGTGCTAATTTAGATGACAGTTGTGAGTCCTAAACAATATATTGGTGGTACGTTAGTCAGGATGAGTTCGAACCAGCATTGCAGTGTTTTAAATTGAACAATTAAATTGAACTGAGCTGACAAAGAAATGTTTAGTAAGTTAGTAACCCATGTTCCAGAATTGCTTAAAAAAGCATTATCAAAATTATTCCTGAAACATAAGCATTATAGCATTATATTGAAATAGTCTGATAAACGTCAAAGGACACCAGTGTTGTTTGGTGCAATGTTTTATATATTTATATATTTTTTTTCCACAAAAGAAAGTAAGTCATATAGGTTTGGAATGACTTGAGGTTGGGTAATTTATTTTTTGTGCTACTGTCCCGTTTAAGGAGACTGAATTTAGTTTAAAACACTTGTTTCTCTTTTTTCTCTCTTATTCTTCCTCCTCTCTCTCCACCAGTCCTTTATCTGATGTCCCTAATCATCATAATTGTTATCTAATGATTCTGTTATCTAACTGTTATCTCATTCGGTCATTCTCTCACCCAGTTGTTCTGTGCCTGATTGATTTCTATTGCTTGACCCCCCAGACAATAAAACAAATCCAATATACGGGCACCTCCTTGGACAGCCATATGCCACCCTTTGGAGGTCAGAGGGGTTCTTGTGAGCCAGCACACATTCTGTCAGTGTTCCCAGACTCAACGAGGGGCCTGATTGCTGCCTAGTGCTCAGGCTAGGACAATAACTACCCCTGAGGGACATATTAAGGGCGGGAGTCTCCTGGCCCACCCAGCAAATCAGACCTTACTGTACAATATGGTGGGGAGGAACAGGAAATGACTGCAAAGGTTTGCGGAGGTTGGTGTTCACATGAGGTGAACGAGGTGTCAGGGTCTGTTGAAAGGGAAAGGAATAGGGAACGGCTGTGTTAAATAAATAGTTCATCAGAAACTTAAAATAATATTTCTCCCTGTGGTTCCAAACCCAAATGACTTACTTTATTTGGTGGAACATAGTGTTTATTTCTATTATTTGGTTATTAATTATTATTGTATTTATTTATTTATTTATATGTATAACGTTCATTTAAAATGGTGTAGTCTTTGTTACTTTAATGTGAATCAAGAAGACTAGATGAGTTTGGAAGTAAATGTTTGACTAGTTAGCATTGGACAGACAGCAGGTGTTGTAACTTCACCATACTGTAGGCAAAATGCATTTTTCTCCATTGATACGAAAAAACCAATAGCAGCGAAAGTATTTTGCAGTGCAGTATGAACGCAATAAGTACATTGCACTTATTTTTTGGTTTTAATACATAGTTGTTAAGGCCACCTAATATAAAGTTTTAATTGAATTTATCTTATGTACATAGTAGTTAGCTGTCCCTTTAAGCTGGGGTACTAAAATGGATCTAAATTATAGGAAAAAAAATGTTACTGGAAAAATACATTTACAAAGCTTGAATTAAAAAAATATAAAAAATAACAAAAGCACATAGCAGAATATAACTAGCATTCAACATTCAAACAAAAACAGGACAACTAATCTAATTAATGCAGTGTGTAACACAGCCTTAAGTGAATGAAAACATCTTGACAAGTTTTAAATCTGAAAGTGCAAGTTATTGTCTCTCAAAAGAAAGAGACGACTCTGAATCATTCAAAGGAGTCGAATCCCAGGCCGTTTTATATTGACGTTGTGTTACCCGCCCACTTGTTGTTTTTTTAGCGTTGGTCTGAATGAAAAAGCAAATTCATTCTTTGCCACTAGGTACCTAAAATAACGCTTTCCCAGGTAAATAACATAATAAATAATAATAAGTAACGGTAATACTGTAACGCTGCTCTATCAGAACTTACAGGCACGATGAAATGAAAAATGAGAGAAATTGGACCAATCACTGCAGATCAGTGTCACGTAAAGGAGGGGTTTGGAAAAAAATAATCGTTGAGCGAATCGTTTGGGAGTTGTTGAGCAAATAAAGTAAAAAAGTATCCATATTATAAAATAATTATGAACATGTTTTTGACCTTGCATGCATGTCATCCTCTGTTGAGGATTTATAAAACCAAAACACGAACCTTTCATAACCCAGAATAGGGGCACTTTAATGCTTTAATACTGTGTTGTTGTTGTTTTGACATTTGTTCTGATTTGTTTCTTTCAGGTTCATCTTGAGGTGTCATCAGCCAATCAGCACTGGCATGTTCAGCTAAAAAGAACTGAAACTATGAGAAGAGATAAGAAAAATCAGTGACATGAAAGAATATGTCCAGTACCTTATAGAGGTAAAAGAAAAATAAATATATGGCATCAGGAGCAAGAGTTGCAGCAGCTGAGGGAAACAGAAAGAATGTGAATGTGAATTAAGTGCAAGTGTATAAGGCTGGTTTCACACTGTGAAATACTGCAGTGGAGCAGCAGATGTCTTTCTTCAGATTTGTTCCCGAAGAGGTTCCAGGCTCTCATCTTCTGTCTCACATGTACACACTCTCACGCACACACTTACAAATGCTCTCAGTATGCCTCATTGGAAATCACTGGCATTGATCCAGCCTGATCAATAGAGACACAGAGCTAATGCTGCTCAAAAGGTTTCACTAATACACTCCGCGGCAGCCATGACCTACACACACACACACAGACACAGCGTTAGTACACTCACCCGCTGCGTTTGTACCAGGGGTGTTCTTGTCCCTGCAAGCTTGAAGTTAATTGGTTTTAATAAATTGCATGTTAATATAAATTATGGTTGGTTGATACTGTAGTTGAGTGCAGCTTTCAGGCAAAGAAATTATGACAGAGCGTGTGCTATTGCTTAAAATTACTATATTTCTTGCTTAAAATTTATCCAAAGGTTGGAAGTGAACATGAATATGTTTAATGAGTAAACATTAATAAGATGAATAAATAATAATTAAATAATATGCATTTTCTAAATTGCTTGTTAAGAAATATTCACCTTTTGATTATTGCTGATGCATCTGGTATTATATGTCTGATTTTTAATTTACAACAATTTTGGGATCATTTTAAGCCAGCCATATAGTCATTTTTTAACAATTAAACAAAACTACCCGGAAGGTTTGGTTAAACATGTGTTTGTCAATATTTTACTATGGCACTAGGTTGCATTTAACCTATTTTTTTTTTACATATTGTACATACTGCATAAAATTGGGTTGCATTTTATTGCAATTTTATACACTACCTTTCAAATGTTTGTGGTCTTTTTTATACTTTTATAAGAACTTCCAAGAATTCAGTACAGTACAGTAAAAGGAGTCATAATGTTACACAATATTGGTATTATTAACAATGGAGCAAGAATTTATATTGAATATGTTGCTTTCAAACTATTTTATTTTTATACTGATATAAAACGAACTATATAATGTGTTTTAACCAGCACTTGAAATGTGCAACAGACAGCCAATGACAGAGTTATCGTGATGTAAATGACCTGCATTTACAGAGTGATTAGACGCATGATATCTTCACTTGATTAGCTACAAAAACCATGTACTTTTTATGTGCCAGTCGACCAATTGCCATCGAGAAGAATAGGGATGTTAACGGATCATTTTCTCTAGCCGTATTATAAACCTGCTCACTTTGCAATCTACTATTCCTACTTGAACCCACAGCGTGGCAGCACTGAGTGTATGAGATCAGCTCTAGTTCAGTGTGTGTGTGTGTGTGTGTGTGTGTATGAGTGATCCTCTGACAGAGATTTACATCTCTAGTTCATCTGTTTGTATCTTCCATCAAAGAGCCTCATCATGTTGGCCTGCGGGAGAGAGAGATTACCAGCATGCAAGTGTGTAAGAGCGAGCAAGCGAGAGAGAGAAAATCACTAGCCTGTGGCTAAAAGCAAAGCTCTTCAGTAATGACAATCCACAACTTCCATTTCTATTCTGAGTCATAATGTGTGTAAGTGAGCGTCTGTGTCCCTGTACATCTGTATGTCTGTGATATGGGTGTGTGTGTGTGTGTGTGTGTGTGATGACGGCTGTAGCCAGGTGGGTGGGCAGTCGAGGCTCTCTGAGAACACACTCAGCCCAGCTGTTGATGTGATCCTGGCTCTCTTTGAAGTGCGGCTATCGCCCGCCCCTGCGCACACCCTCTTCCACACACACATACACACACTCACCGGAGAAACTTCCAGACCTCTCCATGCCAGTCAAAGCACTAATAGCTGTTTTGACGTTATGTGCAGTTTTGCGTGTGCATGCATGTGTGTTTCTGTGAATTTGTGAGTCATGTTTCTGTGTAAAGGTTAAATTAGCGCAGGGCTTTTTGATAGGAGGTCTGTGAACTAAATTCATATTGGCTAAAATACCAAAGTTTGCGGTCAAGTGGGATATTTTGGTGTCTTTGAGCTGATACTGAAATGTCTTACTTTGTAAACTTGCTAGGTTCTGTGTATTAATTCTATATCTCTGTACAATTATAGTATAGAAGGGTGTTTGTGGATGAATATAATCAAAGCACTAATATCTATTCTGATGTTATGTGTAGTTTGTGTTTGAATATGTATATAAATGTATATATGCATACTTATTATGTATATATAAAGACACACATGCATTATATATCTTTATATTTACACGTATATAAATTTATATATAGATATGTGTGTGTGTGTGTGTGTGTGTGTGTGTGTGTGTGTGTGTGTCTGCAATGTATATTATATAAAAATCTATTTAAAAAAGTTGTGGGACTTCTTCAAAATAAATAACTAAATAAAGATCCATTTGTCAGACGTGCAAAGACAAGATTGCAAAGACAGCGTGTTAGCTTTTATTAAATTAAATGTTTAAAATTTTATTTGTTAAAAATTTATATATTTTTAAACTAATTTTAAAGGAACATTTTATGCCAGTATTCGTACAAGACTATTTATAAATAGCAATTTTTCGTCACAGAAAATAGTGGCGTTTTTGTACATATTCTACCGCTCAAACATTTGGGATCAGTGTGTTTTAAACGTTTTGTTTATTTGTTTTAAAAGTTAATACTGACAGCAAAGACAGTGATGCTTTTACAAAAAACATTCCACAAAAAAAAGTAAGAAGCACAGCTGTTTTCAGCATTGATAATAATAATTGTTTCTTAATAACATGTTTCTTCAACGGCAAGTCAGCATAATATAATAACTTCTGAAGGATTGTGATACGGAGCACTTGAGTAAAAGCTGCTGAAAATTCAGATTTGCCATCAAATTGATAAACCTTACTTAAAAATACATTATAATAAAACAGTTAAATAATATTTCACAATATTTGAGTTTTTGCTGTATTTTTGATTAAATCAGTTTCATCAATGCAGCCTTGGGGAGCATAAGAAAAAAAATTTAAATATGAAATGTACAATGAATATATATATTTTTGAGGGAACTGTGTGTATGTATTTAACCCTTTGATTTAGTTTAATAAGCTATTTACACTGACTCCTGTGTGTAGTCTATTCATGTTGCTTTATGTATGCATGCATGTTTTTGTGCACATAATTGCACTCTTAGTGTGTCCTTATACCCATTTCCATCAACTGTATCTGCTGCTGAAATCTCTCCATACCTTCCAAGCATTAGGGTCTTATCATGTTACCATGCACTTCCCAAAACTCTCTTATCTCCCCCTCTAATTCGCCACTAGCAATGCATGCTAATGTAGCTTTAAAAAGCTCTTCTCTGAGCCGACATGATACCTGGCCTTACCTGGGCCCCCTGGCTCCCATCTGCCAGTGGTTCCCAGCCTTCGTAACCCCGGTGAAGAGGCCTTTTGTTGGGTCGATAAACCCGTCATTGTCTGCCATCCCTCTGATTTGTGAACCACCGGGGGTATCAGCATTCAGTCGCCCCTCATCATCCACAACAACCAGGGTTCCCTTGTCGCCTCTGCTTCTTTTTCACATTCACCTGTTCCCTCAAGAGCTCTTAGTCAGACAGTAATAATGGGATGGAAGGAGAGAAAAATTATATGATTTGATTTACTTCTGAGGCATCATTAATTGCTATAACCAAAATATGTTACATGTTATATGTTATATGTTATATGTTGAATACTTAGGGCTGAGGACTTCGACAAATCTAACTGTGAGTAATATGTATTGAGGATGAGAATACATCCTTTTTTCCTGGAAAATGTCTTGCCCATGATTTCTAAACTGCCTAAAACAGTAGTTTGACCAAAAGTCAATAGACTTAACGAACAAATAATGGTGCATGAGAAGGAGGGATTTACAGAGAGTGGGTAAAGCAATCTAAACATGGATACATATAATGTAAAACAAAGCCATATTTTAGTCAATTTAGAAACCCTGAGACATTATTAGAAAATAATATTCACCCTGTCCATTTTATAGTGTCTATATTCTGTGCATTGTAGCCAAAATAGGTAGCAACTAATTGTTGATTTATGTGACTATGTTTAATATCAAGTTAGAGCCAAAGATCTAGCTTCCTCTTAGTTTGCATTAGCTTGCTGTTGGCTATTGGCTTTTACAATGCTGAGGAATTGTGGGAAGTCGTTGCTATAATTATGTTAGGGTTTTATAGCATGCAGGTGGCACCAGCAAAACTACAAAAAGAATACATTGTTCTCTCTAGACTTTGAATTACACATCGCAACAACTTGCGAAATGAGTTTTGTAGGGATGTGTGACCTTGGCTTATCTATTGACTTGCAAGTGAAATTGCACACTTGAACAAATAACAGAACCCCTACTAAATTTCAATTTGAGCTTTATGGCCTTTAATTCACTGGTTCTCAATTTGTCGGTCATGGCCCAAATTTGAGACACAGGTCTGTTTTTGGATTGTGTTGTGTTATAAATGCAAAGCACTTTATAATTGCACGCAGTTAGGATAAAATATTAGGCTTATAAAAGTAGAAAATGCTTACAATATCTGATTCTATATCCAGTGACGGACAATTTTATTTATTTTTTCCTTATGTTAAACATTGTGTATATTCAACAATATGATTTTTGTGCAATTATTTTGGTACAAATGCAGTTCATGGCAGTTCATCTTCATATTAATATTATGATTATTGAAATTTTGTGTGTTTTTTGTATGTTAAACTACATTTTATTTCCATGTAATTGTTTAAAAATAAACTGACATAGACTGCTATTTTAGCCTTTGTCATGTTAGCATTTTACCTAATGATCAAACTTAATAATAATTTAATTCAGACAAAATTAAAATCAGCTGGTGGTAAATTTAAACAATAATCCATTCCCTTTTTTGCCATTTTGCAAAGAAAATGACAGATTTAATGTCACAACTCACACTATTTCAGTCTTTTACGATTTTGGTCCTTCATTCTTAAAATCAATGTAACTGGCTTTTAATTTACACCCTGCGTTTGACCTCAAAGGGCCCGTAGATGTCATTGCAAGGTCAAAATTCACAACGCATCACAGCCCCATCGAACTTTGCGATCCCAATACTTCAAAGCGAATAAATCTATACGCGTAACCAAGACTGATCGCTTTTGGCGCCCATATGCCTACTTCTGCAGGAGCCCCATTGGGCAAAGGCTGTCAGTAAGACAGATGTGTTTAACAATCTTTTCCTTTCGTGAGTGACTAGTACGCTAATGTTTGGAGGACATTCGACACTGTCTGAGTCTTGCTCACTCAGCATTATAGTTATTGGGCCGAACAGGTTCTGCTCATTGGCACGAAGCGTGCCGGGCGTCTCTCAAGAGTGTGTCAGATTGGCGTTTATGCCCTTGGGTGACTGTTATTGATAGATGCCTTGTCCACAGGAATTAAATATTAACGATTTCAAATTGGAACTGCATGCGTGTGTGTTTTCAGCCAATGAATTTCTTGTTACCTACACAAAGCCGTCCCCGCCCTCCTGAAGCATCTACAAATTTCCATCAGCGTGGCGTGTGCTTTTGTATCTTTCCATTAGAGCGGCTCTGTATGTAGTACAAGATATACATATTCCCTTGTTCTGCTCATCCTCAGGCTTTGATTTATGTATGTGTTTAAATTGAGATCTTTAAAAGCACTGTGTGTGTCATTACGGTTTGTTTTAAGATCTGCAGCTCTCCAGGGCACCAGGAATTTCCCTTTAGACACTAATGTACCTCCTGCTCCCTCCCTACAAGCCTTTCTATCTCTCTCTCTCTCTCTCTCTCTCTCTCTCTCTCTCTCTCTCTCTCTCACTCTCTCTTTCTCTCTTCTTCTGAATGTGTGCACTGGCATAGCGGTTTGGCAGGCTGCTGTCTTCTTGTATCTGTTTGCGGTGTGATTTGTTTGTGTCTGCGTGCGCAAAGGTGCATCCATGTGTATAAGATTCTCGCAACATGCCGAGACCATGCTGAGGAATGTTATGCATTCGAGTCAATAATTCGTAGCCATACACACAGAAAGCTGACATCATTGCTCCTGTGAGGCAAAAATGTGTGATGTTTGAGTGCTTGAACTGTATTGTTTGAATGCTTGAACTTCTTGAGCAGTTCATTTAGTTTGACCTGCGGCAAACAGTCTGATCCCCATCGCAGCTTTTTTTTCTAACCAAGCGCTGTCCACTTAGACAGAAGACCACTTGATTGATTGACATGGAGGCATTTTTTTTTGGTGCCATATAAAAGCAGGAGTTATATGAAATAAATATCACAAAGAGAACATAAAACAGGCACAATTTTTTTTTTTTTTTTTAAATAGAAAAGATTTTAAATTAAAAACTGTATTTTAAAATTAGTGCTATAAAACAATTAATTAAAAGTTTTTGTTTGCATAATATATGTGTGTGAACTGTGTATTTATTATGCTTAAATAAATGTGCACACACATGCATGCAATATGTTCACTTTGTATATTATATATATTTATGATTTATGATATTTGTGAAATTAATATAAATATATATACATGTACATATTTTGATATATGTGTTTGTATTTATATATACATAATACATATACACAATTTTGGATGTTATTAATCATGATTAATTACTTGACAGCACTTTAAAAATATATATATATACATATATATATATATATATATATATATATATATATATATATATATATATATATATATATGCATGCATGAATGTTAAACTTTGGAGACAAAAAAAAATTATGGTAATTATTAAAATGTATCAATAACTGATAAATGGCAGATATTGTAAAAAAATTGACACTGTTTTATCTATTAACTTAAAAAGACTTAAACTGAACTGGCTTAACTTTTATTGGTTTAAATGAAATTTGACATTGTGATAATATACAGCATAATTTTGAGATTTGCTGAAGACTACATTTAACAAATTATAAAACTGCTCATATTATTAAACAAGCTTTAAATTATAACAAAGGTCATTTAAATGTAACAATAGATTATGAACATGCACAATTAAATATCCATTATCGACAAGATTCCATTATCAAATTAATGAAAAATATAATGGCCAATTGTATTATTAATATATTGTGCATCCCAAGAAAAATCTGACTGTTTCTTTCAAATACTGTTAAAATTTGTTAAAAATTTTATTTTTTTATTTTTATTAGTTTAATTAAAATAACTTAGCATTACAAGCAGACAAATAAAAATGTGTGCCATCCAATCAAAAAAGAACTTGTGATTTTAGATATAGCACTGGTGCTTCTTTTTTTCAAATTTTGCATCAGACAGTCAGTGAACTGGCTGTGGGTGTGCCATGTGAGACTGAGACCTCGGCGTACTTCACTTCAAAAACTGTCTGTATCTCTGCGGTCTCTCAATATCGCTGTCCTTTTTTCTCATCTCTATTTTGATCTTTC